>NC_041377.1:8912500-8917500 GCF_900634415.1 Cottoperca gobio
ATTACTGCACACATTAAAGGACTGTTTAATTCCAACACAGCAGAGTACCTGCTGCATATACAACACAGTTTACTGTAGTTGTAATCATAATGTAGATACAGTATTGTGCCGTTTACAGAGCTGCTCAGCTTGTTGCTGGTTTCAGAACATTTCTTTTAACAGCCTGAAACTAAACTGTAGGCGATCATTTATTATGATTTATTATGAATATGACATTGTTGTCCCACCAACCTTTATATAGACAGAGAGAAACATTCAACGTCTGACGTTAAAGTAACAATTCCTCTTCATGAAATTTAACTGGAATTTATTGAAACAAGGTCAAAAAGAAAAAGGTGAAAAGCATCATAAACGACAACAAGTTGTGAAACAAGTTTAAGATGCCAAAGAAGATTCAACTCAGAATAAATCTCCACATTCGGTCAGTGAATGTTCAGCAAACATTGTTGCTTTAAAGGCAGGAGGTTTACTCCTCTGTGAAATAAAGACGGCAGTGTATTCCCTTCCATGGCACCAGCTCCCTTTTCCAAAGTACCAGGAGCTCCTTGAAACTCCAGTCTTAAACTAGGACTTCTGCAGCTGTACCTCGGTTATAGTTGAGTCATGGACAGTGACCAGCCTCTCTGCAGACGGGGCAGTGAAATCCTCCTGCAGACGGGGCAGTGAACGCCTCCTGCAGACGGGGCAGTGAACGCCTCCTGCAGACGGGGCAGTGAAATCCTCCTGCAGACGGGGCAGTGAACGCCTCCTGCAGACGGGGCAGTGAAATCCTCCTGCAGACGGGGCAGTGAACGCCTCCTGCAGACGGGGCAGTGAAAGCCTCCTGCAGACGGGGCAGTGAAAGCCTCCCTGCCCTCAGTGGAGCTGCTGCGTGAGCAGTGATAGAGGATTGTGTTTGTCTGTGTGGATGAGAAGCTGGGGACAGCTGGAGAGGAGCATCCATACTCTGTGGATCTTCCTGGGCTAAAGGGTTGATATAAAACCAAGAACAACTAAAATAAATGGTGCTCCTCCTCCTCCTCCTGAGAGCCGACTGTAACAGACTGAATATTTAATCTGGCCGACTCCCTGGATCAGCTGCGATCGCTCTGACAGCACAACGTGACTCCACTCAGACCTGCACACTTCCACATGCACGTCGGGTGCATTCCTCAGTAAGGGCACAGCCAAACTCAATAACCCCACAGCGAGGTTGGCTGTGCCGGACTTTTGTGTCATAACTTCTTAAATTAACAATGAGCTACAATGTACAGAGCAGAGTGCCTGAGAGGAGACAGATGTGGAGAATATTGCCTTCGCTGCAGTGAAACGGGCAGATGGCGCCAAACAAGTAATAGTCTCCGCATTAAAACCCATCTGAAGACACATATTTCCTCGTGATGCTTCTGGTTATTGGACACTGTAAACTGTAAAGACCTACATAGTGCAACCTTTTGTCAGATAGCATATATCTGGGTGGTATAATAACTACTGTTATAATAAGGTATAACCTGATTTTCCAAACCCTGCACCTGTTGGGAAAATCTGACACCTAACACCCTATAAACCTGAGACGAGCTGCTCGACCAGGTGGGAAGATGCGACGTCACCACAGAAGAGACTACAATGAGGATGAAAACGTGCGTCGACCTTCCAAACGCTTTAATTTCTTTGCACATTCTATTGTAAATCCTTGATCTTTGCCTGCTGTGTTGCGGCATTCAGCTGAAGCCGCTGCTGTGACTCCACTCAACCATGCAAACATTATCTCATGCAATATTTAATATGGCTTTCAACGGCCCAGAGGAGAAGATGCTATTAACAGCATGAACAAAGGATAACATCGGTGATTACACTGAATCATAGAGATTCATGAGATTTCGATGAGGGGGGTTGATGAATATTCGGGGGATAGTGTTGAAGTGAAGATGGGACGTCTACAGATGGGAGGACGCAAAACACACTCCGAGGACCTCTTATGTAACCAAACTGAGTCACATGTAACGGCATTTATAGACACTGGGACCAGTTCAGATTGATGAATGGCTTGTGTCTTACACTTTATGGACAATATAAATCATTATTATGAAAATCTTAACTCTGATTTTGATCATTTTTATGTTTTAGCTTCAACTTAACCAACAAATCATTAAAAAATTTGGATGAATTGGAAAATATACAAAAACATCAAGAAAGACAGAAATACAAAGAACATAAAGTAAACGGATTCTTATTTCCTCTGATCGCTGACAGTTCAATTATTTGTGTACAAATAAACAACTCTTTCTCAAAAGTAATTGTAAGGCTGATGAAACAAGTGTAAATGATCAAACAAGCTTTATATAACACAGATATTAATTCTGAATTTAAGCCAACACAAGGTCTAAAGAAAGTCTTTCTTCTTCTTCTCCTGCCTCTCTGAGGCTCACTCACTGACTCACACAAACACACAAAGAGCATCAAGCAGCTGTTTACAGGTTGTGTGTGTAGAATAGTTTCTAGCTTTGCTGTCAACTCACCTCTGGTGGGATGGACGCTGCCTGTCATCGCGCCACAGAAATGTTTCCCTACCACAGGAGGCAAAACCCCATCTGACGGAGAAGCTAGAAGCTGAGAGACGACTGGATGTCCAGAGAGGAAACAGGAGCAAGAGACAAAGAAAGAAAGGACTACCTCAATCTTCCACTTTCACCCTGCGCTGCTGCTGCTGGCTCCCCCTCCTCTCTCTCCCCTCCCCTCCACTCCACGATGGGCCTGTCAGCCCTTGGAGAGGCAGTCGTCATGCAGTGGGCTACCAAGGGTTAATTAATGGAGGATGACAATGCAGAATGGAGCCAAATCAAGGAGGAAGAGCCTTGCTGGATGAGAACCGACTGTGCTGAATGCCTCTGAGTGGAAGTGATCTCATGCATAATACGTGAGAAGCTCTGAAAAGTCTGTCCATACAGCCTGGTGTTGGGATGTTATTCATGACTCTCAAGCCTTGTGATGGTGGCAGCAAGAAGAAAAGGGTGAGGAGTTGCTGGAGATACTTATTTATATAGGAAGACTAATGAATCCGCTGCCAGCATCACGTCTGTATGTGTCAGAGGACAGCCAGGCAGACAGAAATGAGCCATCCTGCTTCACCCTGCTTCATCCTGCTTCATCCTGCTTCACCCTGCTTCACCCTGCTTCACCCTGCTTCATCCTGCTTCATCCTGCTTCACCCTGCTTCATCCTGCTTCACCCTGCTTCATCCTGCTTCATCCTGCTTCACCCTGCTTCATCCTGCTTCATCCTGCTTCACCCTGCTTCATCCTGCTTCGCCCTGCTTCATCCTGCTTCACCCTGCTTCATCCTGCTTCACCCTGCTTCATCCTGCTTCACCCTGCTTCATCCTGCTTCACCCTGCTTCATCCTGCTTCATCCTGCTTCACCCTGCTTCATCCTGCTTCATCCTGCTTCACCCTGCTTCATCCTGCTTCATCCTGCTTCACCCTGCTTCATCCTGCTTCATCCTGCTTCACCCTGCTTCATCCTGCTTCGCCCTGCTTCACCCTGCTTCACCCTGCTTCATCCTGCTTCACCCTGCTTCATCCTGCTTCACCCTGCTTCACCCTGCTTCATCCTGCTTCACCCTGCTTCACCCTGCTTTGCCCTGCTTCGCCCTGCTTCATCCTGCTTCATCTTGCTTCACCCTGCTTCATCCTGCTTCACCCTGCTTCATCCTGCTTCATCCTGCTTCATCCTGCTTCATCCTGCTTCACCCTTTCCTTCGGATCGTCTGTTCTCTGCTCACCCACTGATGCTAGAAGTTTGCTTTTTCTAGAATGAGCTGCATACAGCTTGAATCACTGCTGTGAAATAAGACATTGTGTCAGAAATAAGCAAAGCAGGCGTGTGTTTGTATAAATACAAATAATGTGTCACAGGAAAAGAAACATATTTTGCATGTTGATCAGATTTAATCGACTTTGGAATCCAATTCAGCTGAACACAACTCAATTAGAGAAAAGGAACAGAGTGACCTTGTCCGTTGCCAAGCAGTGACAGACAACAGGACATCAGCGCTGCCTGGCCGGGCTGCTGAAAAAGTCCCGGTTACCTACTGCAATGCAGTCAGAGATGACAACAACATCTTGAGACGCTCAGCAGCAGCGAGCGAATGGCAGGGCTGTGTGCAGGTCTGTGTCTGTGTTCAGGTCTGTGTTCAGGTCTGTGTGCAGGTCTGTGTTCAGGTCTGTGTTCAGGTATGTGTTCACGTCTGTGTTCATGTCTGTGTTCAGGTCTGTGTTCAGGTCTGTGTCTGTGTACAGGTCGGTGTTCAGGTCTGAGTTCAGGTCTGTGTTCAGGTCTGTGTCTGTGTTCAGGTCTGTGTACAGGTCTGTGTTCAGGTCTGTGTTCCTGTGTTCATGTCTGTGTTCAGGTCTGTCTTCAGGTCTGTGTTTAGGTGTTCATGTCTGTGTTTATGTCTGTGTTCAGGTCTGTGTTCCTGTGTTCATGTCTGTGTTTAGGTCTGTGTTCCTGTGTTCAGGTCTGTGTTCAGGTCTGTGTTCAGGTCTGAGTTCAGGTCTGTGTTCCTGTGTTCAGATCTGTGGCAAACAAAGACTCGCTCGCAGCAAGCAATGATGAGCACAAGATGTCCGACTGCGTCTCTGTGTGAACACAGATTCATTAACTGACTGCTGTACAGTATGGCTGTCTGACAACCATCTTTTACTGCTTTTAGTTGTTCAACAACTAAAAGATAAATGATGCTGACAAGGTTAGAAATTCAGTTTATGTTTGGGATTTGGATTTTTCTACTACTCTCAATAAAGAGAAACACAAACTCATTAATGTCCGACTGCTTTAATTCCACCATAACATTCATCAAGATCACATTCTCATAATCCACAAAGAGTCCGGCTCCGCGGTCCTGAAGTGAATTAGGGATGATAGGAGCTTTGTCGATTCCTATCTTCACAAACTCATTAGGCCTGTCACATGATGAATGAAGTCACATCCTCGGAAATGTTCCCCCACACTGTCCTAAAATC
>NC_041377.1:9255000-9327500 GCF_900634415.1 Cottoperca gobio
TCTCTACGTGAAGTTCTACATGTAGTGCAGACAACAGTGTGTGTGTGTGTGTGTGTGTGTGTGTGTGTCTAGACATTTGTATTGTTGCACATCTGAGCTGTGGAGACATTAAGAGGAAGCATGAAGCCAAGCAGGTGATGTGTTCTGCAGCAGGCCTGACGCTCTACTGACGCGAGGGATCTGGATCTCTGAGTAAGCAAATAAACTAGTTCTTTACCTTCTTTAACTAATTATATCCCCGCAGACAAGAGGAAAGACAACAACACATTTAAACAGAGTTAAAACAGTTTCAAGTACAACAATGACAAGTTCATGCACGGTCTCAACAACGTCAACATGGAAACATTCTGAGATCAGTTTAAAGCTGCCTTCACACGACAGGAAGTGCTTTCTTCTCATTGGTCAAAGTTCAAATTATTTTAACTTGACTTCACTGCTGTCATGTGAAAGCAGCTTAAAGCAGGTTATTCATCAGGACACTGTGAGCTGCAGAACGAGTCCTAAACTCACGATTGCATTTATGCTTCAGAAATCCTAAAAGTTCATCTGTGAAGCATCATAAACGTTTGTTTAACAGTTTACTTTCTGCAATAACTCAAAATCCATTGAGAAAGATCCTGTTGGCGTGTTGTCGAGGGAACGGTGCCAACGACGGGGTTGTCATGTTGTCATGTTACATGTAACAGTATTTAAACTTGTGTGTATGAACATCAGTGTCGACTAATCCTTTTAGCTCGGTGCCGTAACAAAGCACGTACGTAATGCCACGTTAAATAAAGACAATGTGAATCATTTAGAGAAGGAAAGACTCCCGCTATCACCTGCGGGGGTTTAGATCGCGGCTCATCTGTAAACTCTATTTCACCAACACACGCTTACAGTAGTAACACTGCACGGTTTGTATTCAACATCTCTGCTGACAAGAATGTATTGTTACTGGGTGAAGAAATCTCCTGCGATTAATCGAGTATTAAAAATGCCTGTGCGTGTGTGTGTGTGTGTGTGTGTGTGTGTGTGTGTGTGTACCTTGTCCATCTTCAGTCTCTTCAGGTAGGACGGGCTGTCGTAGCCTTTGGCCTGCCACGCTTCCTGTAAGTGATTGATCATCCAAACGTTCTTCCTCTGCTTGGCCAGATCGAGTGGAGTTTCCCCCTGAAGGACAACAACACATCGACCGTCACAAAGACACTCTGCCTGTATTTCTCTAAATCAGAAAGAAGAAGGGGCAGCACAGGTACACGACGGGGGTTGAAGCCCCGCAGAAGACTTTACCTTGATGTTCTGAGCGTCGACGTTAGCGTTGGCGTCCAGCAGCAGGCTGATGACCGTGGTGTTGCCGGCCAGCACGGCCCAGTGCAGCGCCGTGTTCTTGTGATATTTGTCTCCCAGATTGACGGACACGTTGAAGGTCAGGAGCAGCCGGGTGGGATCCACACTGTCACACAGAGAACATCAAGTCAAAGCAGTTTTAAACCCGCCTGACAAACAGGAAGCTGATGAATGAGGCTCATATTATATCTTTAGAGTCTCAGGAGTTAAATGATGAGAAAGAAATATTTCCATTATCTGATCTTATTTCTGAATCACCACAAGTCAAGGTGACTCGACTGTAGATGTAAATAACCGCACGTACGTGCATCTTAGTGCACTTCTGCGCAAATGTTGGTGTTTCAGACTTTCCAGGCATCAGTTTCCTGATTTGAGGTTGAAAACCTTTAGTTCAGATGTATCATTACAGACCGAGCTGTAGCTACTGTGCACACACACACACACACACACACACACACAACACACACAAATGATGAACGTACACACCTGTGTGTCCTGTAAGCTGCCCACATCAGAGGAGTCATGCCATTCTGATCCATCATGTCCACATCCTGAAGTAGAGGAAAGACTCAAAGAACTGAAGGAGAAGAGAAGCACTGGAGCCCCCTCTGATGGAGAGCACGGGTACAAAACGCTTTCTAAACAGACTAAAAACTAATTACACAAAGAGAAGAAATGATGTTTATATCTTAGCAATGACTACCTCTCAATATAAATCAAACAATTCCTCAAGAATTCAGAGCAAACTTCATTTTCTCCCCTTCTTCACACAAATGAATAAAATATATTTGAATCCATCCTGCATTTAATTGATTCACATAAAGGGGATTTCTATTTTCTCCTGGTTTAATCATTCATGAGATCATCACAATGTTGATTCAATCATTAATATTCCCTCGATCAATATGCAGCAGCAACTGAAACGACTTCTGATCTTTGTGCGAATACATTTCTGACGTCATCACTGATCATTTCTGTTTCCCACCTGTCCTTTAGCGATGAGGTAAGCCACGATGGAGGTGTGGCCGAACTGGGCGGCCAGATGAACGCAGCTGCAGCCCTCGCCGTCGATCAAAGACGGGTCTGAGCCGTACTTCATGAGCTGCACCACCATGGACAGATGGCCTTGTCTGGGAGGAGAGGAGCACAACACAGATGCAAAAATGTCACATCACGTCTCATTTCTCTCAACTTCAAAGACTTCATTATATCTTTTATATATATTTATAAAACGGACATGTCAATGTCATGTCAAGCAATCTGACTGGTTCTTAGCCGCGGTATAATGAGCGTATATCACGGGTAGAATTGTAGTTACTTTTCACAACAAGTCAGTATCCCTCCGCGTCTGAGAAAAAGCTACAGCTGTTAAATGACGTCCGTTAAGAAACAAAGTTACAAAGCTTTACTCTGGAGGAGTGGATCCATCAGTGCCTATCTCCAGAGAAGAAAGCCCCTAAAAGACGACATGCAGAGCTACGTGAAGAGCAGCCGTTAGTGTTGTTGCATAGCAACCACCTCGCATGTTTTGTGCAGAAGGCAACGGAGGGACTATTTTATTTTGAACATCATTATTTAATAATAAAAACTATTTAAATTGGAGTGTGTATTTTTCTTTCATATTGCCACACTTGGTAACCGTTTTATAAAAGCAAAAGCTATATATATAACTTTCAGAGGTTTGAGGGGAAGAAGGTCAAAGATCAGCGTATCATCTGGACTCGTACTGCCCGACTTCCTGTACGTTCTTATTATTTCAGGTTTGTGATTTGTTACAAGCTGTTATTGCATCCAGTATATTGAGTTTTCATCATTAACCCTTTCTGCACTGGTTACCTCCCCCACAGGACAATAAAGAGAAAGAGACACACTGAGCTCCAGGGTCTGAAGGCGGTCAGACAGGGGGCCTTTAAAGGTCACCGAGGTGGGGGCGCAGGTCGGGGAGGACAGCGGACTCCTGCTTGTCTGAGTACCGCCCGTAGTGTGGAAGCCTGTTGTGAAATCTATCAATGATTAGATACTAGACTAGACTCAGTGAGTATTTAAGTAGCAATAACGAAGAGGATGATGGAGAATTTGTTCATAAATGTGTTTGTTGAAGTGAAGTGGAGACAGAAGGAGCCTGAAGGGGGCCTGGATTATAAAGATGGCCGAGCTTTATAATCTCTGAGAAGCTCAATAATAAAATACTGAAATGCTTTAAGAGTTCCTCCTGCCTCTAGCTTTGACAAATTATGTTTTAGACTATTTTCTAACAAGCGTTGCAGCGTTGATTCCTTTCTTCAGTATTACAGCGCTGTGTCGCAATCATAGTGACGAGAAGAAGCGCCGCCAAAACTGCCAAAGAGGAAGAAAAGAGCCGCCTGTCTTTGTCCGGACGGCAGCAAGAAGAGGGCGCAACAGAGATTCCCCCACACAAAGGTCCTTTTCCCTCCATCATATAATTATTAATACTGAAGTACATGACGTTACCTGGTGGCCCAGTGCAGAGGTGTGGAGTTCAGGTCTCCTCCCAGCTGGTCGACGACGCCTCCTTTTGATATGTAGTACCTGCACATGCACGCACACACACACACACACACACACACACACACACACACACACACAATTTGAACAAATAACTCTTTGTTGCATTAATAACAACGAGGTCAGCTGTGCAGATGCTGCAGGATATATTTGACTAATATGACAAAATGTTTGGCTTTGGCTCGACTGAAACGTTAAATATAAAACTACGAAGGATAAACACGAACAAACATTTTCAAATCTAAACGAGCTGCTAAATGTGACACCGCTGATGATTGGACTCACTTCACCAAATCTATCCTGTTGTTGATGGCGGCCCAATGGAGGAGAGTTACGTTTTCTTTGTCTGGCTGCCGGACATCGAAGCCCGCCTCCACCAACTCCCTGCAGCGCTCGAAGATGCCGTACCTGAGGAGGAGGAGGGAGGACAGGGAGTAAAGCATCCACCCATACAAACACACGCACCGACCAACACGGGGTTAAAAGCATCAGACACACAGAAGCAAGATGAACACGAACACTTTTCAAAAAGTCGACTGACGCGCATCATTTGAATGCAAAGTGAAAAATAGATCCTGATTTTAAAAACACAGGAATTATTATCATGTAAGAAAGATTTTAAAAATCTTTTCTTTATGCAAGACCTTATGATTTACCATTACCTTATTTATTTATTTGATTGTGAATCGCAATTATTTTGTCCAAGAAGAACGTGAATGGCCACAGGGCGGATACATCTCACTGTGTCATGCAAGTTAACATCGAGAGGCGTTTGTGCTGCATTCATGTGGCGTCGGAATAATCGGAAACTTAGTTCCAGACTGAGAAACAGTCTCGTGAACTCGAGTCAGAACAACGCGTCGTTTCAAATACAACACATCTGTAGCGTCCATGTTGCTTCCACATTACATTCATTCTGAAGTGTAAATGTTCTAATCGATGAATCGTTTCTTGAGGTTCTTCAGTAAACCACGTGAAGCTCATCTCCACTCACTGTGTGGCTTTGACGATGTCCCAGGTGCTGTAGTCGTCCACGTGGTTTTTACGGCTGACATTCTCACTGTAGCCGTGGTTGTAATGACTCTGGGGTTTGATTTCCTGAAAGAAAGATGAAGATTAGTTTGTGACGTCGTGCTGCTTTATCACAATATTATGTTGCAACACTTCAAAACGCTCCGGCACAATACCGGTTTACTTTCAGGGGGTTCAAGAGCAAAAACACATTTATTACATGCCATTTATTGTTGGGCGTATATGATCGTGAATTGAATATCTTAAGGTTTTGGAGTGTTTGGAGTGCAAGTTGAAGACATTACCGGGGCCTCTGACAAACTGTGGCTGCCTTTTTATCACTATTTTAATATTAATCAAGAAAACTATAGTCAGATATTAAAAACAATCATTAGTCTCAGCCCTGAATACAGATATTAAAGGAGAAAGCTACACAAGTATAAACATTATCGCAAAATCTAGACAAGCGTTTAAAGTCTGTTTCTATGATCATGAGGTCAAACATGATCCAGAATATTAAAGAGAAGAGAAGTCGGAATTGTAAAAGTGTGACTTCAAAAGTGCGAGAGGAAGTGAAGTTCAATGTAATCCCAGCAATTTAAAAATGTTAAATACTAAAACACTTCTTGCTTCCCACAGCAGCCCAGTCCAGAGGTTCTGCAAACTATAAGACTCTGAACGCACAACAGTAGTAACGGGACACAAACACACCCACAAACACCTGAGAGGGGTCCGTTCAGACAACACGAGAGGAAACACCTGTGTGTGTGTGTGTGTGTGTGTGTGTGTGTGTGTGTGTGTGTGTGTGTGTGTGTGTGTGTGTGTGTGTGTGTGTGCTTTAAGAACTTGCACAGCTCCACACACACACACACACATTATTTATTTTTGTTGTATATTTAATTGTAAAAAAAGAGGCAGAAATAACTTCTGTACTTAATCAACAACATATGTAATGATAAACAGCTGGCCACTTAATAATAAAAACATAGTGCGTGCAGAGCGTGTTCACCGGACAGCAGCAACGTTTCTTCATCTTTTGCTCGTGTGATTTAACTTTAGCAGGCGACGTTTACGTCAGGGTTACTCAACCAAACACATTGAAATATAAAATCACATCCATGTTGACTGACAAGCAGTCCTCTTCTTTCCTGCCTCGAAACAGGACCCACAAATAAACACATTATTTAGTTAGAATATGTAACTGATATGATTACATGTGGGTCAATAAGTTGCAGAAAATCAGCCACATGAGATGCATAACCTTGTTATGCCACGTCTGGATAAACATGCAGCGATGTGATAAAAGACCTCATTTCTAAATGTATTTATCCAAAGTTACTTCAAGATACCAAGCATTACAAATCATTAAGGAGAAAAGTATCAATTTGAACTTACACGAGAGAGAGAGAGAGAGAGAGAGAGGAGAGAGAGAGAGAGAGAGGAGAGACGAGAGAGACAGGAGACAGAGACAAGAGAGAGAGAGAGAGAGAGGCGACGATACACAGAGAGAGAGGAGACAGAGGGACGAGAGAGAGAGAGCGAGAGCGAGAGCGAGAGACAGAGACCAGACAGAGGACAGAGATAGAGACAGAGGACAGAGAGAGACAGAGACAGAGACAGGAGAGAGAGAGACAGAGGGACAGACAGAGACAGAGCAGAGAGGACGAGGCGATGAGAGAGAGAGAGACCAGAGACCTAGACAGAGAATGAGAGAGAGAGAGAGAGAGAGAGGAGGAGGAGAGAGAGAGAGATGAAGGGACAGAGAGAGAGAGAGAGAGAGAGAGAGAGAGAGAGAGAGGCAGAGACAGAACCAGATACAGAGAGAGAGAGAGACAGAGAGATAGAGAGAGGAGAGAGAGAAGAGAGAGACAGAGACAGAGACAGAGAGCAGAGAGAGAGAGAGAGATAGAGAGAGAGAGAAGAGAGAGAGAGAGAGACAGATACAGAGATCTGAGAGAACGAGGGGACAGCATAGAGAGAGAGAGAGAGAGAGAACAGAGAACATAACAGAGAGAGAGAACAGAGTAAGAGAGAGAGAGAGAGAAGAGAGAGAGAGAGAGAGCGAGAGAGAGAGAGAGAGACAGAGACAGAGACAGAGAGAGACAGAGAACAGAGAAGAAGAGAGAGAGAGACAGAGAGAGAGAGAAGAGACAGAGACAGAGAGAGAGACAGAGACAGAGACAGAGAGAGAGAGAGACAGAGACAGAGACAGAGAGAGAGAGAGAGAGAATCAACTAAGAGCAGCAGAGGAAGGATTGTATTTCAGAGAGTAAATTCGACTGAGGAGGATGAAGGAGGAGGATGATGATGATGATGATGAAGGAGGAGGGTGTGAAGGTGACCATCGCATGTTTTTATTCCTGAATATTCAAAGAGGTGTGAAAGCTGCCAGGAAACTTTTCACAGTTTGCAAATCCATACGATCTGTTTCAATTACCCCGTGTGATGTTCAGACTGGTTCAGCTGCCAGAGACAAGAAGAGCGACTCAAGTATGATGGTGAGCTGCACCACATATAGTTCAGGATGTAAAAACATGGAAAGTGCATGCTATACCTGCAAACTAATTCAAACACGTCATGCTACAGCTTCTCTGCTGCTTGATACAAAAAGTAAAACGTGCACGGTTTTTATTTTCCATGACTAACCCCGTGTTTCCCATCATTACCTATAGGGGTCGTATACATTTCTACACTTATTACGCCTGCTCTTTTTTTTTTATTACAAAGTATATACAACCAGTGTGCACAAGATTGATGCATTTAACCTGCAACATTTATGGTAAATATTCCTTTATTTTGTCGTATCGCAGAAACGAAAGAAATATGTTTTCTTTTAATATCGTGCAGCCGGAGAACTGGAGACTGTGTTGAGCAGAACAGAAGCCAAAGCCTCTTCCTTCGTATGGATATTCAATTAAAGAGAGGAAGAGGCTCAACCCTCCGACAGCAGCTGTTGAATAACTTTCTCCGTCTCAACCTTTGACCCCTCACTCTGTTCATCCCCTGATGATGGCATCTGTAACCGAGTGAAAAATGCTGCCTGTGCATTTTTCACCACTTAATTGTTTACCTGCTCACTGGAGAAGCACACAGCAGATCGACCGGCAGCAGAGATGGTTGTGTATGAAGCACGTTATCCATTTCACGCTAAACATTAAATTAAGGTTGGATCCTAACATGGCAGCTGGTCAGTTGGACATATGGTAAGTGGGGTGGGGGGGACGTTACATAGCACCAGTTCTGAAAATGCTTGTTTATTTATTTCCAGTAGAATCAACAGTAGTAGAAGTAATAGATAGATAGATGTAATGTCAATACATCTACTTGGCTGGGAGCTGGTTGCTGCACTGTTGGTTTTTCTTTTCTTCTTGCTGGCTCACAATCAGATTTGATCTGAAATGAGTCATTTCCAAGGATCTAAATCAATATTCGCAGCACAGTTTACATCCGTGGGTCGGGAGGAAGCACAGGGGGAAACTATTTTTACGAGGGAAATAATGTGAATGCTAAGGATCCAGAACGCTCGTTTTCACACGTGAAGTATCAGATCAAGTGGCTGAGCATCAGCCTTTACGGGCTTTTTATGCAAGAACACTCATTTGCATTTTCAAATGAGATTGGACATTTAGCATCCAACAAGGAAAGCTGAAGGGCCCTTCTGCGTGTGCATGGTCAAGATGCAGCTAAACATCTGATGCTTTACATTGCAGCCTCACTCTGCTGTCTCTACAATCTACCCAACGACCCAGAGTCCAAGCGAGCAGAACATGAAGAGGTCACAGTGTTGATGTTAAACACGTCTGTGTGTGTCAGATATCTCCTGAAGTTAGCATGCTAACAGCTAGCTGCTGCGTCCAGGCTGTAATACCACATGTTCCTCTAGAGGTGATAGTGAGTCAGTGCAGTCTGCTCAGTACAGAGAGAAGAAGAACAGCTCAACATCACATCCATGCTCTCTGCACGCTTTCATAGTTTTTAGTGGCAGAATCAGGAAACGACTCGCACCCTCGTCTGCTTCTCACCGCGTCGCCGGGAGTAAAACATGCGGCGGCCGGGAGACGGACGGACCTTCAAACTTTCTATTGCTGCTGTTACACGGGTCAGACTCAGTGCTCCATCAGCTCGCTGTGACTCCTGGACTCAAGCTGTAGTCGTGTGTATAAAGTGTCAACAAAATGCCATATACTGTTTCCACAATTCAAGCTTTGATTGATAATGGAGTATTTACTGCCAAACATGCACAATAGGAGGAAAATTGCATAAAAACCATGTGCGTTTATAACTTCAGCTAACAATAACCAGCCACATGTTGTGCTTTTGTATCTGTATTTGTATGTAATATCAACTGGCTCAGCCTCCAACACTGAATCCAGACCGACAGAACAACACGACTAAAGACGCAGACATCCTTTGATGTCTGTTCGTTGTGTCTGTGTCTTTCGACGGAGCCGATTGTTGCGTCTTGGCCGAGAAGTCGCATTTGAACAATCCTCAAAGACTACAGACAACGAACACGTATGTTCTCTGCGTGAGAGGAAATAACTCTCCATACCAGCAGGCGCCGGTAGTCTGTACTCGTCTTTCAAGACCTGAGACTGCAGATTTACAAGCCGTGGTTATGACACACACGTTAAAAAGCAGCTTTTGCTGAACATTTTCACACCATCCTCAGTGACCATTTAGCTTCATTCCAGATAAACGTGTCGTGGTGAAAATATCCGAGTATTGGAATGATGAGATGAAGATGAAAAGAGCCTGTGTGTGCGTGTGTGTGCGCCCTCTTGACTTAAAGTTGTTTGTGTTCACATCTGTCAGCATCCTAGAGACTCACTGGACATTCAAGACATGAATCTTTTGAACTGCACACTGCCAGCATGAACAGCTACTGCCCAGGCCTGAAGGTAAGTTCAGGACTCACTAGACTTTCAGGCTGCAAAACAACAAGCATAACAGGTCTGCTTAGAGGAAAGCAAGCCAACTACCACTGAGGAAGATTCCTGCATGTAACAGAGCCCTTCCTGATTAGATTACCTGCAAAGAAAACAACTGATAGTTCGGCTTTATAAAAAAAAAAAGCAGAACCTTCCTCTACCCAGAGCCATGACCGTTAGTGATGCATGCTGCGTTCAGGAACAGCACTGGATGCACGTGATGTAGAATTTAAAAAGGTGAATATAGAGCTTTAGAGCTGCAACTCACGATTATTTTCATTATCGATTAATCATCCGATTATTTTCTAAATTAATAGATTTAGACTATAAATGTCAGAAAATAGTGAAACATTTTCATCCCAGTTTCAAACCCACAGAAATGCACTTTAAAAGGATATAAAAACAGAGAAATATTGTGTTTTTGCATGAATATTTACTTTTACGATTATCAAAATAGTGGGCGCCCACGTAGACCATCCTCAGGTTCCTGTGACTGTGTTAGATATGGTAAGTACTATGAAGTAAATATAATAAAATGGGTAACTAATTTAAGCTAGCGAGGTAAAGAGAAGAATATCAAACCAACACAGTTAACTTGTGTTATCAGCCAACAATGTTGAAATGGATCATTTCTTCTTAAGTCATTGTTGGATAAATATAATTCCGAAATGTATCTGTTTATTTAAACTAATATGTTTATCTGGATTCACAATACTAACACAAACTAAACGTTATTATGACAGAAACGATGACAAATGGACAGAAAACGTTTCTGACAATGCAAAGCAAGTGGACCTGCTGTTAGCTAGCTGAGGATGACAACAAAACTGCAGGCTACGAAAGAAAGAGCATTTTATTTATTTACGTTTGTGTTATTATGAGCACCGACTGGACACCACAGCTTAACACACACACTCACACACACATGCACACACACATGCGCACACACACACACACACACACACACACACACACACACACTTGACCCCAATTCACACCCCGCAGCTACACAAGCAGCACTTAGCTCCACAGCTAACGTCATATGACTGCAAGGATTAAGCGTTAACGTTACTTTGTTCCAATACAGACTGAGACACAAAGCTTACAGTCGTGTTTATTAGCTACACGGCGTGACTGCCACGGAAAATGCCACCTAGCTTAGCATTAACATGAACATCTGCCCAGCGTTTACTTGCTATGCAGCAGGAGGAGGGGGCTAGCGTTAGCATCTTTAGCATCGTTAGCTGCCTGCCACCCCCCACCGGTGGTTTTGCAGGGGGCATCGGAGTTTCCAAGAAAGCACGGCAAAATCCCACAGCCCCCCACACACACACTGGCGTAATATGTGTTGTTTGTGTTCAAGTGTTCAAGCGAGAGCGTGAAGTGCAAGGAACATACCTCGGGATGGAGAATAGGGACGCAGCCAGCTTCTTTCTCATATTCCTCCATAGCGTCGGCCATCTTGGTGGTGATGTTCGCTGAGCATGATGGGAAACAAGAAGCTGTGGAAACAAACAGAGGAGGAGGAGAGAGGAGCTGTCACACAACACTGATGAAGGACAGGTCACATCATCAAAATATAGCCAGTGACCATGAAATATCACATTTATTTACAAAGCTTTGTTATTGCAAACACCACCTGTAGGGTTCTCAGAATGTCCTGCTGCATGCCTCCTGCCACTACGGGGTCATCATGGACAGGTGCAGAGAATATGGGAAATGGTCGTCACACGTTTTACTTTAATTTGAATCCCTTAAAAACTATATAATTCAAAGATTCCCTTTCAATGTTTAATGGAAGCTCATATTGTCAGGTAGGAAAGGAGAGACGTTACTCTCCTTCTTAGATACAGACTGTATCATACAGATACCTTCCCACTGTGGGCTAAGTTAAGTTATTCAGCCTCGTTATTCAGATTTAATTGGTTCATTTGACAAATGAAGAGTGAACCAGACCGTCTCTACAGTTAACAGTAAAAGTGTTCATCATGTGTTTTTATGCGTACTGTGTAATACTACAATACTACTACTACTACTACTACTACTACTGCTACTACTACTACTACTACTACTACTACTACTACTACTGCTACTACTATAGTACTCCTACTATACTACTACAGTACTACTATACTACTCCTACTATAGTACTCCTACTATAGTACTACTATACTACTACTACTATAGTACTCCTACTATACTACTACTACTACTACTACCACCACTATAGTACTCCTACTATACTACTAATACTATAGTACTCCTACTATAGTAGTAGTATAGTACTCCTACTATACTACTACTATACTACTATAGTACTCCTACTATAGTACTACTATAGTAGGAGTACTATACTACTCCTACTATACTACTACTATACTACTATAGTACTCCTACTATACTACTACTATACTACTATAGTACTCCTACTATACTACTATAGTACTCCTACTATACTACTATACTACTATAGTACTCCTACTATACTACTATAGTACTACTATACTAATATAGTACTCCTACTATACTACTACAGTACTACTATATTACTACTATACTACTTCTACTATACTACTACTATACTACTACTATAGTACTCCTACTATACTATACTACTATAGTACTCCTACTATACTACTACGATAGTACTCCTACTATACTACTACGATAGTACTCCTACTATAGTACTACGATAGTACTCCTACTATACTACTCCTACTATACAACTATAGTACTTCTACTATAGTACTCCTACTATAGTACTACTATACTACTATAGTACTCCTACTATAGTACTACTATACTACTATAGTACTCCTACTATAGTACTACTATACTACTATGCAGTGTGGTATAGGTTTGGACGTATGTGCCTGTGAAAGAACAATCCACTCCTCACTTTTGTTTCTGCCACTTGGTCACGTTAAGATGCATAACTGTTGTTATTGTTGTGTATGCTGTGTGTTGTCTGATATGCCAGTGCAAAAGACACATTTCCATTTTATGCAAATTTAATTTGGACTATAAAGTAATCTGAATTTTGCACGAGTATCCTATGTGTACTAGTGTATATAATAATATACATATAATAATGTATAGTGCACATAGTGTACATGTACATGTGTAAGGTGTGCATGCACGTCTGTAATAAAGGTCAGTATAAAGGATCATCACAAAACATCCACAGTTGGGAAAACAAAACATTCTACAAAGCTAGACTGATTACATTATTAAAGGTGAGACAGAAGCTCCACAAAACAGGATTAAGTCTTTGATGCAGGGGGTCTTCTGGTCATTTAATAAGATATATATATATATCCTCTGGAGAAATATTTGTCCTTTATGGGGCACATGACAGTGAGGCCTTTATTTCAAACATCATATATACAATTATATTCTGATAAGAATAGAAAACAGAAGAGAATAGTATATAATAAACTGTTCGTCAGTGTATATGGTCACGAGGAACCCTCCATGATTACAAACATGGGTGACATCTGACATTTCATAAGGAATGTAAAACATGGACATCATTGCAGTGACTGATTTGAGCCTCTAGATGTTCTCCGTGTGCCACCACTCCACTAAACCTAAACCTCCATCAGCCACAGGATGTCACTCTTTACTGAAGCATGCGTGCGTGCAGCTCCCTGACTGTAAACAATTGTAGTAAACAACACATTTCTAAACCTACAGATTTCAGCGTCATTCTAATATTATGGGAGCAAATAAAAATGTTAAGGACGCCTATGATCGGATCATACCACCAAGAGCTCCTAGAAGCATGCCGGACTTGGTGCGATGTTATATAATCGTTAATAATCATTTTAACCCCACACACGCGAATATTATTTCAGCAACGCTCTACTTCACGTGACACAGCTACATCACAACTAAGCATGACGTGACAAACATAACTAAATGATATAAATGAGTCATTTTGAAGTGCTTAGTGGGACTGCGTTGGACCACATCACATGTTTCCGATGACTGTCCAGCCCTCCGGCTCTCTGGACTCATCCGCGGTGAAGCCAGGCTCATCAGATGATCCCCGAGCACAGCGGAGACTGCTATCAAGCTGCCCTGTCATAAATCACACACCGGATATTGAGTGCTTGGCCTTGAAAATAAAGTCAGGACTTGGGCGCTGGTACAAACATGGAAGTTAATTATAATTATAATAGGAATATAAACTTTATTTATAAAATATTAAGCACAAAAGTAATTGTGAGTGCTTTACAGGAAATATAATAGAAATGTAATAAACAGCGTAGAAATATACACTATATTTTTATATATACACTTTATGTATTTTTACTTCCTATTTATACCTACGCTAAGGATATTTCAGAAAGAATTTATTTTTAATGTGTCATGCTGTTTTCACTATGTATACATATTTAAATCTTGATATTTTATTACTATTTCTTTATGTCTCATTAAATGAGAGCTCGATCTCAATGTGACTTCCTGATAGATATAAATATATATACAAAGTCAAGATAGAGCAATATTCAGGTAGCAAGAATAAAGAAATAACACACAATTATAAAACAAAAACAAAACCAATACAAATATTGTCTACCAAAATCAAAAATATGAGAAAGATATTTACATAGTTCTACATTACAGTAGAGGAAAGACGTGATAAGAAATGTCTCGGTGTGGGGGCAACCTTGGTGAAAGTGGAATAAGTGGAACTATTGTCAAAGGTAGCAAAAAAAAAGAACCTGTATTGTATGGTTTGAGATATAAGACTTGATGCTTGAGATGTGTTTCAGGAAGGAACCGTTATTTTATGCAAACCTTTGGGAGACAGAAGAACATTTAGTTAAAGACTGAGCGATAAAATAACCTGTAATTTTGTGAAAGGAAATGTTTGTCTGTAACTGTATTTGTGTTGTCTTGTGAACACATGAGGGTTGTTCAATTTATGTGAAGGACACAAAAATAAAGAAATCAATCAATCATATACTTGAGAATTATAATAAAAGTAAATTGGTCTAGTTTAATTCGATTAAATAACAATGAAAAGCATCCATTTTAATTATTGTATAAACAGAAGGAAATCATTTTGCTGCCTTTACATAATTTTTTTGGGTGTGGCTTTTAGTTTGAAATCTGTAACCGGAAATAGTCTGCACGCCGGTCGCTTTGACCTTTGTCCACTGAAACCCATGACAGAATCGTGCAGGCGGGCTAGTGGCTAACAAGTTGACTGAATATCTGTGGTCAGCAGCCGGTAGAGCCAGTGACTGTGAAGTTCATTTCTAAATGTAGAAACTTTAATCTTGACGCCACCGGGCTGAGGAGCACGCGACACAGCTGAAGCAGTAAATACCTGACGTTGATAATAAACATCAAAACGTTGCTAGCTAACAGTTAGCATACAGAAACACGTCCCTGGGGACTGCCTACATATTTACAACCAGAGTTTACCTTCCGTGAGCCAGTCAGACAACCTCCCGACACCCACACACCGAAGCTAAGGTAAGTGCCACGCACACAACATAACCAAAACATCAAATCCCCGCTGCCTCCCTCATGCTAATGTTAAGTACAGACAGCTAGCTTAATTGCTAACTCGCTGTGTGAGTCTGTGGCGAGTTGACAGCCGTGACTCTGCAGTGGAGCAGTGCGTACTATTATGTAATAAACCGGATTAGTGATTGCTGAAATTAAAGTCTGGCAGCGTCTCCATCTCCAGACGCTTCCCATACGCCCTCGCGCCTGTGCCAACGCGCACCCCTGTGTGAACATTTGTAGGAATTGTCTTCATTTAGTAACAAGTGTGGACCGTTAGCTTGTTTTCAGCCCGTGTAATTAGGACGCGATGTGCTCTGCAGCAAAGTGGTGAGTGGCTCATTTCTATTTCCTGCAGCCATACTGTATCTGGGAGATTTATGGTGCAAACAGTGCATTTAAAATCCATCTGGCTCTGGTGTGGTAATGCTTCCAGAACAGTCGACAGTGATGGACATGTTGCTGCTTATCTGAACATGTTACCCAGCTGCATCATCTTCTAACACATGATCCTGCTGCAGTGTTGCATGTCTGCAGCCTCCTCAGCCCTGGTGCTCTAGTTACCACTTTCACCTGCGCGGAGCAGAAACAGGAGACCGGCCTGCTGTAACAACTGTTCCTAATTGTGTCAGACAACTGATGCATCTGGCACATCCTGTTCTGTTGTCAGATATCTGAACTCAGCCTTTCATGTTATCCCCATGAGTTTTCACGGAGCTACTTGTATTTCTTTTGCACGATTTCACTATTTATGTATATCCTGCATGAGGTTTTATAGAAAGCTAATATCAGTCTTCCTGCCCTGTAATGGCAACAACTCTGGTCTTGCTTCAGAGAAGCGCTTGCGTATAGTAGTGTTGACAATAGGAATTGAGCAAACTGACCTCAGGTGATTTGAGTAAATATTGAAAAACACCAGTTTATTCTTTGTACTTGTGCCAATTTAGGTCCTGAGATTCTGTATTTCCATGCTTTCCATCTTCTGCGTATTTGCATGTAAACGAGGGGTAATCCCAGACTTTCCCTGCCAACATATTGCTGAGGTCACAATCCAGGGTCACAGGAGCGACCAGCTCATTTGTCAGCCAAATTGAGTTTCCATTCTGCCCTTTCCGTCCCACAGCTTGCGTCTCACAGCTCTGGTAGACTCACAGAGCTCTACATTTGAATGCAGAATCAGCTTTTGGAGTCCAAGTATTGTGTTAATACTGACATGCAAAGACATCATTTTGTTTGGGTTGTTTGCTCAGTTTGGAAGCGAAACGCTGAACTGGAAACAGAAACAGTAAATCTTATTTTGGCTTTAATACCAGATTGTAAATATGTTAAATGACACACTACAAAGTGAATAATTAGCAACAGCTTGCCAATTTATCAGAACCCAAACATTTGCTATTTCTATTTATTTCCTGTTCGAAAGCTTTTAGGGAGAACTACGGCCATGGGAAACGTTGCGTGAGTGGAACATTTACCTTGAGATGCCTCGTTATTTTAATGACACTGATTAATTATGCCAAGTGCTGGACCAGAGGACTAACTGGTCACAAGGAGAGAGCCCTTTAACAAGGCCTTGTCTTGCTTTACATAAATAATTCTTCCCTCGAACACATTAGGTAAATAAGGTGGCGCTTGCATTAATTTGGTTAAATCAGTCTTTTAGTTGTGGGACAGAAAACGGCACACGTGTTTTTACAGAGCTGATGGCTGCAGTAGCTTTCATTTGCCTTTTATTGTTTTATATGTTTGCACATGCATTAGAAATCAGATTATGTGGGTGATACAGGCAGGACAGAATGTGGACAAATGTTTAAAGGTTGAAAGCTGTTTGTCAGCACCTTGTTCTTCTTCTTCACAACGTCGACTCACTTCATAGAGAAAAACCCATCAAGGGTGTTTTTCTGTGTATTTTTAAGGAATGTTTGACTTTTTTCATGGTCAGTTTTACATTAAACATTTCAGCAGATACAGACATATCAACTCTATTGTTGCAAATATTAAGTATATTTCTCTCTTAGTTCACTTAGTTACACAAAGATGGATCTGCTGGCAGGAGCAAGTGACGGTGACTAGTTGAAGAAGCTGCTCTCACTACGTACCGCGCGCTCTTAAATCTGCAGTCAGGATCACTTGAGTTATTTACAAATCTCACATGTTTTTCAAAAGGCCTATAAAGACACTACCTACCAAAAAGTAATATCTAAATTACATTTTTCTCTTCGAAAAGACCATCATCTACATCATTACATAATTTTCCTCAAAGTGCAGAATCATTACGGTTTGATATAAATATTTAAGTACAGGTAGGGTGGATGTATATGTATATTTATATATACATATGTATATGCAGAGAATGAAATAAGCAGCTGCTGTGACAGGTAAAACTTTCAGCTCACGTGCCACTATGGCAAATACCTTTTCCTTATATTACTTATATTATTAATCCTTGTGAAGTAAAGTACTGTCACACTATTAGCAGCCATAACAAAAGGCGTGTTGCTCATGAAGTTATTGAAATGCCGAGGCCAGTGCATCCGAGTGGCGTAATCCTCCCAGCTTGGACTCTCAGGCCACTGGCTGTGTCGGGCTGATTGGATGCATTTGCTCTGCCAGACGTCAGATGTCCTCGATGTGAGATGGTTGCCTTGGCCTCACTTGTTGTCAGTGTGGATTTATCCAACAGCAGCACTCAAATCATGTTGCACTTTGGCCAGTTTGTCTTTAGTTCAACCGTCTTCATTACCATCCGAGAGGTTCAGCTGAGGCTTAGCAGCTGGTTTTATGGAACCATTGAATTGTTTTAGCCTTAATGTTTCAAGAGGCTCGACTTGGCTTCCATACATCAAACAAAACTGTACAAACTTGCCTTTAAAACGTCTCCGGTGATGAAAGGGTTCAGTGAAGGGAGGTTTCTCGTGTCGGCCTTGCACCAGGTCCACTGCTGAGCAGGATTTGTTATTAGATAAAAGAGCGTGGCCTCAAAACTCAAGCAGAAGTGACTTCAGTTGAAATACTGTCTTAGACGCCCTGAACTACAGATTTAAAGAATCCTCTCTCGTTGTGTCTCACTGACTCAAAGCGATAACTGGACTGACCTGTGTTTGTGGATCAGCTGCTTCAACAGGAGTGACCACCCAGAGTGGCATCCCCCTTTAAATGAAGAACATTAAGATGACTCCTTAAAATGGCCGTAACTCATCTCTCTGGCGTATGTATGCATGGATGCTTATTTAGGCAAGACGGGCTGCAGGTGAAGAGAGTAAAGTTACATAACACTGGGATTTCAGAGACAAACAAATGTACTTCTCGCCCATTCCTCTAAACGGCAAAATGATGAGTCATAACTTCAACATCTGTGTCAGATCTCCACTTGATGTGGAAGTCGATATAAATAGCATGAGAATCAGGGCAGTGTGCACACCTGTGGCTGTCACACCTGCCCAAGAGAGGGCTGTCTCAGCCGCACTCTATAGAAACATGACCTGCCTCTGCACAATGTCACACTCCTGTTTGTCTGGTTAGTTAGGGTGATATTCGCCTTTGGAGTAATTTGGGATATTCTTATCAAAAGCTCGTACAAAACAGTGATGAATGAATGAATCTGTGTTAAGAGGTTTCACCAAAGACCAGTTGAATACATCATCCCTCCTTAATAATCGGTTCCTTTGCACTTTGTCTTCATCATAGTGATAATACAGACCTGAGTCGTCTTTGCGATCCACAAGTTGTAATAAGAACCAGACCCGGGCCTTGCCCACATGGAGGAATCTTGCTTTGCTGCATAACTTCCATTAGCAGCCACACTTGCAGACACCACTTCCAATCCCAAAAAGGACAGCTCATGAGTTGAGTCATAAGAGCCTGACTGGTACTGCAGGTGTTTCCTTATACCACACCTAGCATTGTACTGAGGGCAGTTTCATAACTTATCTACAAGAAGAGACGGAAACAAACATGGTGCTGCAAATGATTAACAGAGCAGCGTGTTCTTACATGAGACAAGTTCACTGGGAAGATGCCTTTTCTTTTGCTGTGAGACTTTACTTATGTGCCTGGGGCAACAGTTTCTTACTTGTAGTGGCGTTAAATATAAATGTCTCAGAGGGACATCTGATTAGAAAAGCAGGACCCGGTATTTTAGTGACTTTAGTTGCTGGTTTCCTGTTCAACACACTTCCACTTCCAGCGTGTTGTTACATTAGCTTTGAACTAAAACAACATTGATACGACACAATAAATGAACATGGTGCTCAACATTGTGAATATCGTCCAATGTGTTCGCCTGCCAATACAAATGTTATTTTTTAGGCTTTGTTGTTTAGCTGAAGGAGTTCTGAGTATTGTACATGCTCTGCTTTCTAGTGTCTTAATGTAGCCCTCCAGACTCCAGAGTCCTGTGCACAGCTCAGCGTGCATGGTGCATCTCTCTGAGGGATGCACAATAAACCTGTTTGATACAGAGGGATGGTGATGTTTAGTTTTGAGTGTACAGCGTTCAGCCATGATGCAACATATGATCATGACTAGAAAGTTAGCACCAATGCTAACTTATGGTCAACAAAACCTTTAGCTTTTGACATAAATGCATTTCAGCCACTGTTTGCTGTAAATCTCTGCACTGTTGGCAAAAGTCGGGGATGCAAACTCACAAACTGGAGTTGATTATTCATAATATTCACACAGAACTTGCACTCGTGGTGTCACATCTCTGAACTCGCAGATCTTTCTAAGAAACGTCTCACAGATGATTTGTGCTGATGGATGACTGGATGGCGTTTAGCTGTAGTAAAGTGTCTCTCCTTTATCCCAGTGTTACAAGTCATAACGGTCAGTCAGTGCAGCTATAATATTACTGCTTCCCCGGAAGAGGCAGAGTTAACGAAATGATGTTTCTGCTTCTTTTCCTGGCTGAACGTGATTCTTTTTGAGATGAGGTGTTTTCATAAGACTCCTGCTGTTCTTATCGACATCTTAGAATTGTCTCAAAAATCTGTTTTTATCTCTGATGGATACGTTATGTTTGTGGGTCCATCGCCACCTTGTATTCAGGTTGTGCAGGCTTTAGTCTCTTGGTGATGTGGCTGATAATTGCTGTTATTAATGGAAATAATTCCTCTTTGTTCAACAAAGACATTGTTAAGGTTGTGTTGGAGAACTGAGCCTTTAGCTGTGCTCTGTCCTCCATCGCACTAATAAGCAGCAGAATTTACACGGAGTGTGTGTCACACTTACTGCAAAACTGACTCCACATTACAATTCTTTGGCCTTTGTCACTGTCTTCATTCTCATTAATCCAACTGAAGGGGACTTTTCAGTGCGGTGGTGTAATCTCCTCACATGCTCACGACTTGTGCACGTCGAGTGAGGTCAGACGAGGTCGTCCATCTCATTCAGAACTCATTTACTGGAAACGTTCTATCAGAGTTAGGAAAGTGCTGAGGGAGATAGTTTAGGTGGAGTTTGATGTTAACCACAGGAGAGGTGTAGCCAAATAAAAGCTGCATGTCATTAGTTTGTTAGTTCCTGCTATCTTTCTGTTAAAATCAGAAGTATGATCCTTTCTAAGTAAGTAGTCCATCCACATGTATTTCAGGAGGTCTGTGTGCTTCATGTCTGATCCTCTCTCTCTCTCTCTCTCTCTCTCTCTCTCTCTCTCTCTCTCTCTCTCTCTCTCTCTCTCTCTCTCTCTCTCTCTCTCTCTCTCTCTCTCTCTCTCTCTCTCTCTCTCTCTGGCGCGTTTAATAATTGTAATTTAATCCGATTAACCACTTTATTCAAATTGAGGATGACGTCCTAAAATATGATGACAGACATTTGAAGATTTATTTATTTAGAAAAACACATTTTGGTACAGCTCTGCTTTACAAATAAATCTAGCAGGTTGGTAGGTCCCCTTCATGGGAAGTAAGCACAAATCAGTAAAGATGTTTACACTAAGCACAAACAATGTTTGTCCTCCACCCGCTTACCTGGTGAGCTCAGTGACTCACTGAAATAGACTTTATCGTAACGCTCACGGCTGTGTGTGTGTGTGTGTGTGTGTGTGTGTGTGTGTGTGTGTGTGTGTGTGTGTGTGTGTGTGTGTGTGTGTGTAGACACACCAACCTCAGCTCTGAGCAGCCTGTTCTTCCCTGGGAACACACTCACAGCTGGGTGCTTTTGTCAGCAGCATGTTTCCCCTGCAGCTGGACCAATACATACACACATAATACTACAGGAACACATACATCCTGCATGTTGCTCACACACAGTCACAGAGATGAGCCAAGCAAACAGACTGTTTGAATAAAGCCTGCACATGTTCTTGATCCAAGAATATAAAACTAATTGTAGTTTCATCCTGTCCACAACTTTCCCACAGAATTCTTCCAAAAGTAGCATCTCTAATGTGCTGTTCTACTTTCTACATCATAAGCATTTATGCAGACTTAGAGCAGCTTCCTGGTGGACATTTAAATACATTACAGTGGGCTCTGGTCTTTTATATCACGGTGTAGATGTACATCACAACACAGAAGCTGTTCTTGTATTTCATAGTATACTAAAAGAAAAATAACCTTGACTTTTCCTGCTGAATTTTCTCATCTTTCATTTCAGAAACCTGACAAAACAGTGTCTAAATAAAATACAGTGTGCATGTCAGGTAATCATGTAACCAGAGTTCCTCCTCCGTGTTTGCCCAGATCACGTTCCCACGAGAGTGGCTGTCACGCTGGAAGAGATATTACAAGTCTCTACGGTGGACACATTTGTACCGACGCACGCTGTATACCGTCGTATCAATTAAATAATGAATAATAATGGATGTAGCCCCTTAAAACCTACCTGTGCTCCTCCTGTCTCTCTCTGCTCTAAACTACGTCAGGACAAACTAAAGAAGCCAAAGAAGAACAATAATAAAATAAACCTGATCCAGAATATATATTGCTGTTATTAATGTTAAAACATGGCTCCTGTGGTGCCTTAAAGGTGCAACGTGTAAGATATGCAGGAATTTAAATTTAAAACATAAAAATGGAAAATGAACGAACATTATCCAGTGAGCCATGTAAAGATGAAGAAGAGGCATGCAAGTAATATAAATAACAAATAGTAAAACACTGAGAAACAACACATTACAATATAACCTTATTTTAGTGTCCCTTGAGAAGCAATTTAAATATGTTGGTGAAAGATGAGTCTTTGCAGCAGCGGCACTTTTTAGTCCATTAAGATGCAGAACAACGTTAGTGTTTCCTGCGTACCGGAGGGTCTGCGAGGCTGCAGGTCACAGGCTCGATTCCTTCCTGAAGGGTAGTATCTGTGTTCTGGGGTTCCCTCATGACATTGTTTAGCAGATACGAGATCTCACATAGTTCATTCATTTATAAAACTGAATCAGACGGTGGAATCTGCATTTAGAGCATCAGAGCAAAGGGATGAACATGTGTCTATATCAACAACTTAAGTTATGCTTCTATATTTCAGATATATATACAGACTGTGTATATATTTTTAAACTATTGATTTAAAGCTGTATCGTGTTCTTTGAGAATTGGTACAATATCACCCGGCGTAATATCCTGATACTTAAGTATTTGTGTATTTTCTAACACTCCTGTGTGTTTATGAGGACCGTTGGGGTTGTAGACTATAATACATTGAGGTCACATCCAGCAGGTAATGCTGATATAAAAAGCTTACTGTCATTACACACACACACACACACACACACACACACACACACACACACACACACACACACACACACACACACACACACACACACACACACACAGAGCTCTCACTGCTGCTCTGCCACAGACACCGGCAGCCCTGCAGCACTAGCCTACATTTCAGAGGAAGAGGAAGAAAAATATGGTGATGTCATCTCTGTCTCTCTCTCTCTCTCCCTCTGTCCCTCCCTCTCTCTTGTCCTCTCTCTCTCGTCCTCTCTCAGAGGCTGTGTTGTGAATGTAATGGTGTTTTCTGCTACCCGAGCTGCATGAGGTAGGTCCTTCAATCACCTCCCTGCGCTCTCTTGCACATGTGCATGCTGCATCCGTGCAGGTGCCTCCCTGCTTCTGTGTTTGTGTGGTGAAATGTACCTGAACTTGATCTGGATAAATGTCGTCTGTTTATTCCCTCTTTAGGCTTCTTTTGGGTGTTTTCATGCTGTGTATGTGTGTAGGACGGCTCCGTTAGGGTAACAGATGCTAATACATTTAGGTCACAATACGTACCGGTGTAGCTACCGAGGATTTGTCTGTAGGAGTCTGACTGCAGGAAGCTGAGACGTTAAATCATGTCCAGCTGCTGGCAGCACTCATCATGTACACATGATGTTTGCAATCCTGTCTTTCAGCTCTGCTCTTTTTCCTCGGTCACTCTTTTCTTAAAAGGTCATTTTCGGGTCACAGTAATATTGACTGCCGCTGCGACCTTTGCACTCTTAACTCCCTCGTGATGTCTGCAAATCCTTTAAAACATACGATTAGAACGATGTTTAGGCTGTGTGTGCGCTGACATCCCAGCCTCACATCTCTCCTCCCGTTCCCGTCATTCACGAGGCATCACACACACAAACAGACATATTATTTAACTGGGACTGTGTGCGTCACACACATTTTCGCTGTGTCTCTGTTCTGTCTGACTGTGCTCTCTGTCTCTGGAGCACGGGTTGTTTTGTGCTGTTCATTACGAGCCAGCAGCAGCAGCAAGTTAAGAAGCCGAGCAGCAGCAGAGTTTGCCCTATAAAAAGATTGATCGCTCTGAGGTCACCACAGTCTCCTTGACACCGCAGGAGTTCAGACCTTTCCATCAGCAGCACTCTTCTCCACGTGTCGCTGTGAGTGATCAAATAAAATGGATGTTAATCACCTTGTTGCTTTTAAAAGTGTGTAGTTCTGAACACATAGGCAGCATCTCACCTCTAAACTGGCTCCATACAATATACATATTACAGTTATCAGTTATTACTAAAGCCTACTATAGTATAATGTTTATATTTCAGTTGTAGTAGTTTGGCATATTAATTGTATTCTAAGTTTTTTAGAGTATTCTAATGTATTCTTTATATTGTGTGTTGTATTTTACAGCTACATATGTTTTCTAGAGTTGATATATTTACTGTATTTATTTGACTGTGTACTGCCTGTGAGCGAATGATATCACAGCTTTCTAATCGTCTTCATGTGAAGCTCAGATATCTGTCTCACGTTTCGATGTTTGTATGTTGGCTTGGGTCCGGGGTGACAGAGACAAGGAGGCGACTTGTGTTTTTGTTTCGACCTCCGAGCCGTCATGGTTAGAGAGCGTGCAGCGGCTGCACAAACATTTCCCCACGCTTTGGAGGAAAACAAGTTTTTGCCCTAGGAGGCTGAAATTTGGCTTGGAGGTCAAGTGTTTGTGAGGTTGTGTGTGGATGCATGGCCGCTTGTTTAGACTCAACCCCACACACACACACACACACACACACACACACACACACACACACACGCACACTCGAGCACCATGTATTAGTCAACGACAGCTCAACGCGCTGAAGAAGTTTGACGGCACTAACGTTGTGCAACACTTCTATTTTATGCTTTAAAATGCTGCATTTTATTTTGCAACTTTTGCAGCTATCATTTAGTTTCTTCTCTGGAAAGTTGCACGTGTTGTTAACGGCAGTACCTTTCCCCAAAGCTAGATCAATAAATTGGCCAATTAGCCTTTTGCAAACCTACTGGTGTTGGTGTATTTGTCAGCAGATAAGTAAACAACCAAGTCCAAAATGTGTTTAGGGTGATTCAGAAACGTCTCCATTACATAGTTTATCAACCAGATAATCATTTATTTTCCTACTGCAAAATGTCCCACTGAGCACATAACTTTGTCACAATTCTTAAGAAGAAGATATTAAAAGGATCCTTACGCATTTATAAAGAAATGACTTTCACCCGATAGAAGCTGATAGGAATTTTTAAACTCTCAAATATCTATATCAGTATTGGCCTCAACCATCAGTATCGATCAGGCTTTCATGTTTGTATTCATTGATGCCAAACCACAAGATATAAGGTCACTGACGTGTTGGGTGCTGAAATTAAAGCATGCTCATCCAGCCAAAACCGGCATGGCAGGATTTTGGAGGACCCCCGTGTCTCTGACGGGAGGGGTTGGAGCGGACAGTACTTAAAACACCTTATTCGGCATCTTATTTCTGGTGAGATTGTTCTTGAAGCCACTCGAGGCTTTATAGAAACAGTTTTTATATCATTGCTGCTTTATTAGATGGTACACAGCGTACGTGCACTCTCCTGCCAAACCTTCAGGATGCTCCCAGATGCTCTCGTATGGAGGGGACAGAAATTATGTAAAGGCATCTTGTATTTATGAAAACAGTATCTGTTCAGGCATGAGATTTAATCTGTGCTACAGGAATGGCTGCCAGATGATATTTAATTGTGCAATGATGTAAAATCTGCAAGTCTGTATTATTTTTTAAAACCACAGAATGATCTGTAATTGTTCTGATCCGCTTTGTCTCCTAACATTGAAAGTAATCCTACTGTGTTTGTGTACAGTATCAGATTTCTAAAAATATTTCTGACGTCAGTATATTTCTCTACTTGTCAGTGAGATTAAAAATGTGATTCTTATTCGGGTGCAACAGTTTTGGCAAGGCAATCCCGACCTCTACTTACATGGTTGATTAATATTCCTAAACCCTGCCCTACATGGATTAATTCGGTCTAAAGATGTCTCCCCCTGAGCACGGCACCAAACTGGGACAGGCAGCAGATTACATCGTACCGAGGGACTTCAATGTCCCCTCTTTGTCCGGTTGTTTTCATTTCCATACAGAGCATTTTTGAAAGCATTGTCCAGCAGTCGCTCATTCCTGACAAGTTGACATTTGTAGTACAACCCCATGGTTTTAAAATTCTTAGATTAACAAGTGAGTTACACTGAAGCTGCAACGCATGAAACAGAAAGCTGGAGGTGTTGGAGAGACGTGAAGATATATATATATATATATATATATATATACAGTATATCTCAAAAGTGAGTACACACTTTAGATTTTTGCAAATATTCTGTTATATCCTTTCAGGGGATAACATTATCCTACTGAAACTTTGATATAACTTAAAGTAGTCAGTGTGCTGCTTGAATAACAGTATAGATTTATTGTCCTTTGAAAATTACTCAGTACACAGCTGTTAATGTCTAAACAGCTGGCAACAAAAGTGAGTACACCCCATAGTGAACATGTCTAAATTGTGCCCAAAGTGTCAATATTTTGTGTGACCACCATTGTTATCTAGCACTGCTTTAACCCTCCTGGGCATGGAATTCACCAGAGCTGCACAGGTTGCTTCTGGAATCTTCTTCCACTCCTCCACGACGACATCACGGAGCGCACGGATGTTGGACACCTTGCACTCCTCCACCTTCCTCTTGAGGATGCCCCACATGTGCTCAATTGGGTTTAGGTCTGGAGACATACTTGGCCAGTCCATCACCTTAACCTTCAGCTTCTTCAGCAAGGCCGTTGTCATCTTGGAGGTGTGTTTAGGGTCATTATCATGTTGGAAAACTGCCCTACGGCCCAGTTTCCGAAGAGAGGGGATCATGCTCTGCTGCAGGATGTCACAGTATATATTGGAATTCATGTGTCCCTCAATGAAATGCAGCTCCCCAGTGCCGGCAGCACTCATGCAGCCCCAGACCATGATGCTGCCACCACCATGCTTGACTGTAGGCAAAACACATTTGTCTTGGTACTCCTCACCAGGGTGCCGCCACACACGCCGGACACCATCTGACCCAAACAGGTTTATTTTGGTCTCATCAGACCACAGGACATGGTTCCAGTAACTCATGTTCTTGGATTCATTGTCTTCAGCAAACTGTTTGCGGGCTTTCTTATGCATCGGTTTCAGAAGGGGCTTCTGTCTGGGGCGACGGCCATACAAACCGATTTGATGCAGTGTGCGGCGTATGGTCTGGGCACTGACAGGCTGACATCCCACTTTTGCAACCTCTGCAGCAATGCTGGAAGCACTCGCACGTCTATTTTTGGAAACCAACCTCTGGATATGACGCTGAGCACGTGGACTCAACTTCTTTGGTCGACCCTGGCGAGGCCTGTTCCGAGTGGAACCTGTCCTGGAAAACCGCTGTATGATCTTAGCCACTGTGCTGCAACTCATTTTCATGGTGTTGGCAATCTTCTTATAGCCAAGGCCATCTTTGTGAAGCGCAATAATCCTTTTTTTCAGCCGCTCAGAGAGTTCCTTGCCATGAGGTGCCATGTTGTCCAGCATTCAGAGAGAATTGTGCCCAAAACACCAAATTTAACAGCCCTGCTTATCATTTACACCTGAATCCTTGTAACACTAACGAGTCACATGACACCAGGGCGGGAAAACAACATCATTGGGCACAATTAGGACATGTTCACTATGGGGTGTACTCACTTTTGTTGCCAGCTGTTTAGACATTAACAGCTGTGTACTGAGTAATTTTCAAAGGACAATAAATCTATACTGTTATTCAAGCAGCACACTGACTACTTTAAGTTATATCAAAGTTTCAGTAGGATAATGTTATCCCCTGAAAGGATATAACAGAATATTTGCAAAAATCTAAAGGGTGTACTCACTTTTGAGATATACTGTGTATATATATATATATATATATATATATATATATATATATATATATATACACACATATATATATATATATATATATATATATATATATATATATATATACTATATATATATCTATATCTCTATATATATCTATATATATATCTATCATATATATATATATATATATACATATATACATATATACATACATACATACATACATACATACGTACGTATGTCTTCACACTCGCCAGTGATGAGCTTCTGCAGATCTGTGTCTCCGGTTGTCGGAGAGCTGACTCGCCTTTTGAGAGTGAACAGCACCATCACTGCAATCAGGTTAGGGTCCTAAAATGATTGCTATCCTCGCCCGACCTTGAGCTTAGCTCTACTGTTAATCTGAAAACAATCAAAGTAAAAGTATTTCACTGCTGCAAGTAATCTAAACTAATATTAGTGTTTGTCATTGTTTACAACCTGAGCATTTTGTATGTTCATGTTAAACAACCTGCTTCTAAAAACAAACTTATGTGCATCATATTTTATGATGTTTGTAATATTTGGCAGACTGCAACAACATGCAGCCCTAATTAAAAGCAAATATCACCATATTTAGACGATGATTATAAGTGTAAACCGTGTTCTGCAAGGCAATCAACTCCTTTTCAAAACTGCTGAACAAATTACAAGCTTTATGAATATATTTAACATATACTAAGCCAGCGAGACCCAGAGGGACATAAATAAGCTTCAATGATTTTGTGATAATTCAGAAACCTTTGCGTTGGTTGTTTTGTGTCATAAATCCATCACTTTGCAAATATGCAGCACACAAAAAGGTGAAACAGGTGTTGGTGTCTTTAGTCCTGTTTTCTAAAGCCACTAGTTTTTCCACTTGACTGAGATGTTTGAACTTGATTATAAATCTGTCCAGTGAAAACATACATTATTCAAAAGGTTCCCTGCCATCTTTTGGCCGTGAAGAAACCCCTCAGCAGGTGTTTCCGGCTTCGTTTTGGGGCCACTGCCAAGACACAATGTTAGGATTCCCTTTGCGTTTGCCCTCTGTCTTTGGCAATGATTCCCAGCTCTTAGCGGACACACTGCTGTGGTACGGCTGAAACAGATTGTTATGTGCGAAGGGGCAGAGTGTCAGTAAAGTGAGAAAGTGAAGACAATAGGCATGTTCATTGTTTATTAAGTGACAACATGCCTATATTCAGAGTTTGGTATGAAAATGGACAAAAGCTGAGATATGCAATAATTATAGGCAATAATATTTTGACAATAAAAAAGCTAGATGGAAAGTCGGACCATACTCGCAGCTCTGTGTAAAGTGCTTCGAGTTAATGCTAACATCAACATGCTCACAGTGACAATGTTACCATGCTGATGTTTAGCAGGTTTAATGTTCACCATTTAATTATCTTAGTTTAGGATATTGCTCAACGTTTGCTACTTCACTCCCACACAAAGTGCAGCTGAGGCTAATGGGGAACATCATTAGTTGTGCAGGTGTTTGGTAATAAACTTAAGTGTAAGACAACACAAAAACTTGCCCTGCAGGGGACACTGGAGTAAAAGTTAAGGGGTCCCGAAGTTAAAAGAATTCATCCTGCGGGGAACCTGAATGTCAGGACTGACATTGAATGGCAATCCATCCAAAAGCTGTTGAGAGATTTCACTCAAAAACAAATCGATAAAAATTCCTTCCCAATGTTCCCATCAGGGCAACTTCCCTGTCATCCAAAAACATCAAACCTGAGGCTGAAGCAGATGCTACATTTAGAGTCTTTTTGGATAAGAGTGTCAACTAAATTCCAAAAATATAGACTGTAGACCCAGAGGTGATATAAGACACTGGACGTATCCTCGAGGGAGGTTCAGTTGTCACTGATACAACTTCACATTGAGCTGCTCAATTATGGCAAAAATCATAATCCCGATTAGTTTGTTCAACTATTGAGAACTCATCGACTTTGGCCATATATGAAGAACGTTGTGCTCTCGTAAGCAATTAAATCATAAATACATTGGTTGTATAGATATTAAAGGTAATGATATGCCCACAACGCTTGGTAAACGAGTCGGGGGGGCCACGTTTTAAAAGACCTTTACATCGGGCCTTTCCAAGCCGACTCGAGTCGGTCGAAGCACACCACTGTAGAGGACTTCCCCCAGTGAGTGCCAACCAGCACAGGGGAACGAAGGGATCGTCCAACAGCAAGCCGAGTGGGTGCGCTGGATTTATGACACAAGACAAAACAAGAGTGTCGTGTCACTACAGGACGCAGAACAATAATCGTCTTATGTCGATTTTCTTGTTTTCATAATCGTTGGAAGCCAAAATCGTATTTAAAATTCTATTTATTGCACAGCCTGAACTTCCGAGGCATTATAAGAGCAGTACAAGTTGCTACGAAACATTCCCTGTTGTCGAGCGTCTTGATTTCTGTGTTGTTTTCCCACCTCCTCTGTGGGGCTGCTGCTCCAGGCTGACTGTCACGGACTGATTGCTAAAGCCGGTTTTGAGAGAGTGGAAAGCATCTGTCTCAGCGTGATGGTCCTTGAGAGTCGAGGCCAGATGAAGTGTGTGTGCTGGCTGGAGCCAAATGGCTGCCCGAGCGCTGGAGCGTTACATTAGCAGAATGACTGTGGGGGGATTATGTGACCTTCTCTTTGTCAGGATGTCCTCCTGTCCTCTGTCTGATGTTCGGCGTTATTTGTCTCTCAAGAGTCTCCTGAAGCTGCTACCTTCCTTTACTACCTTTTTGGCACCCTAAGGAAACTCATGTACTCTGTGTACGCTTCTCAGCACAACCTCAGTCTGCTCTTATTTCCTAGAATCCTATGAATCCCTACACCCCATTCTCCTTTATCACAAGGCTTTCATGATTCTCTCCATGTCCCCATCAGGCTTCTATGGGGCTCTGATTGCTCTAGTTTCCCTTTCTTGTGATCAAATGTCTGGTCTCAGTGCAGTGGATTAAGACAAGCAGGGCCAAACTCTTTTTTTTAACCTTTATCTATTCCGGAAAGGGTAATTTAACATAGTCTTTGTTTCACAAACTGAAGCCGCTGAGAAGTGCCACAGAAGCGTTTTACCGCCATGTTCCAATGGTAAAGCTTTGAGTTTCAACAGCTCAATTCCTAATTTAACAATATACACAATATGTTTCTGTTTAAGGAGAAGAGAGGTGTTTTTGTAGAATCACTTTAAGTCACAGTACTGCATCTTTCTCCAGTGGCCTCTTGTGGCCACACAGTCTGTGAAGGTGCATCTCCGTCGGGACTACAGCGTTCAAATCCTTAAAATATCCACACGAATCAAGCAATCAACATAAGTGTCTACCTCCTATAATCTTAAAAGCATTTCTCTGGGACAGACCACAATGTTGGCAGGCAGCTGCTCACCCGAAATAATCTCCCCGAAAAGCGTAGAGTGTACAGATTAACAGATGGTCCCACTTGTTCATGAACTCATGTTGAGGGATTTAAGTATTAGTGTAGTGTTAGTATTAGTGTAGTGTGTAGTGTTAGTGTAGTGTATAATTAATGTAATAGTAGTGTAGTATTAGCGTGGTAGTTAGTTTAGTGTAGTGTTAGTGTAGTGTAGTTATGTGTGGTAGTTTTGTTAGTGGTGTGTAGTTTAGTTTAGTGTAGTGGTCGTTGTTAGTGTGTGTCGTGGTAGTGTTAGTATTAGTAGTGTGTGTTGTCTTCGTGTCGTGGTAGTGGTCGTATTGTGTAGTGTTCGTGTGTGTCGTGTGTCGTCTTCGTGTCGTGTAGTGGTCTGTTGTAGTGTGTGTTGTCTTAGTGGTAGTTCGTCGTTGGTCGTGGTCGTCTTCGTGTCGTCGTCGTCGTCTTCGTGTCGTGTCGTGTTCGTCTTCGTGTCCTCTTCTTGTTCGTCTTTGTGTCGTGTTCGTCTTCGTGTCCTCTTCGTGTTCGTCTGCGTGTCGTGTTCGTCTGCGTCTCGTGTTCGTCTTCGTGTCGTGTCGTCTTGGTCTTCGTGTGGTGTTCGTCTTTGTGTCGTGTTCGTCTTCGTTTCGTGTCGTCTTCGTGTCGTGTTCGTCTTCGTGTCGTGTTCGTCTTCGTGTCGTGTTCGTCTTCGTTTCGTCTTCGTGTCGTGTTCGTCGTCGTGTCGTCTTCGTGTCGTGTCGTCTTGGTCTTCGTGTGGTGTTCGTCTTTGTGTCGTGTTCGTCTTCGTTTCGTGTCGTCTTCGTGTCGTGTTCGTCTTCGTGTCGTGTTCGTCTTCGTTTCGTCTTCGTGTCGTCTTCGTGTCGTGTCGTGTTGGTCGTCGTGTCGTCTTCGTGTCGTGTCGTTTCGTATCCGTGTAGTGTTAGTATTAGTGTAGTGTGGTGTTAGTATTAGTGTAGTGTTGGTGTTATTAGTGTAGTATTAGTGTAGTGTTAGTATTAGTGTAATATTAGTGTTAGTATTAGTGTAGTGTTAGTATTAGTGTAATATTAGTGTTAGTATTATTGTAATATTAGTGTTAGTATTAGTGTAGTGTTAGTATTAGTGTAGTGTTAGTATTATTGTAATATTAGTGTTAGTATTAGTGTAGTATTAGTGTTAGTATTAGTGTAGTGTTAGTATTAGTGTATTATAATATTAGTGTTAGTAGTAGTGTTAGTATTAGTGTAGTGTTAGTATTAGTGTAATATTAGTGTTAGTATTAGTGTAGTGTTAGTATTAGTGTAATATTAGTGTTAGTATTAGTGTAGTGTTAGTATTATTGTAATATTAGTGTTAGTATTAGTGTAGTGTTAGTATTAGTGTAATATTAGTGTTAGTATTAGTGTAGTGTTAGTATATTGTAATATTAGTGTTAGTATTAGTGTAGTGTTAGTATTAGTGTAGTGTAGTATAGTGTAGTGTAGTATTAGTGGCGTTACGGGTGTGAACAGTGGGGTTAGTCTGTACTTTATTGCGTGCAGGTACAGCGACTGCATGGAGAACTAATGAGTTTGATTATTCTTGGGCTTGTGTGATGGACAGGTGTGTGTGGTAGTGAAATGTTACAGATGCATACAGTTTTCATTCTGTGTATTAGGACAACCCTTTTATTTACACTTGGATTACAGAAAATGCTTTTAAACATTTGCTCGTGTGTGTTTCTTTGTGCATTAGAGAGTGGTTGTGCATTCATAAAGTAACTTACAGCCGGTACTTTCACTGATGTAGCCTTGAGTAACGCCCCAGCAGAAACCCTCCCTGGATAGATGCAGGTTAGTTGCTGCTTGCACAAAGACAAACAGTTTATTTCAGGCCTGGAGCACCTTTGTTTGGGCAGAGACTAAATGCAGTGGGGAATGGTGAGCAGGTTTCTGCTGTATAAAGCAATGACAGAAATGGGGCCAATTCTTGTGGACATATTGTCCTGTTGTGTTAACACATTGCTTCTCTATCCTCACAGATATGCAGTCGTCAGAGCAGCACTGACAGGCCTGACTCTGGTTCAACACAACCATGGAGTCGTCCTCTGAGTCCCAGCAGGAGCCTGAGAAAACTTTGGTGAGTCAACACACTCGCATATGTAGTCCCACAGGAACAAGATATTCAACAAGCTGCTATTCCAATAGGAATAAATCAAAACACTTTAAAGTGCTTTAAAGGATAATAGGTTAGTTAGGTCCTTGTAACTGCTATATATGTATATATTGTTTTATATAAAGATGAACTCAAAGTAACATTTCTCATCGAGCATTTTTTAATTAAACTCTATTTCTGCACTCAAAGCATGCAATTTATTTTGAAGGCTCCACTAAAGATCAAGAAAGTAATCTTAAATCCACCCACCCTGCCTCTTAGACGCTGATAATTGTCCCTGATAATTGTCCCTGATAATTGTCCCTAATAATTGGTGGTTTTCACCTCCGTGTATAGTCTGACGGCTTAAAAGGTTCCTGTTTCCTGCTGGCATCAGTGAGTAGTACACTCTGAATCCTAATAATTAGCTCAAGGTGCTGATATTTCTGACCTGCCACAGGTGTGTCAGACCTGCTGTGGCAGACACTGCACTTTGCTGCCAGTAATTAAACTTGTTGGGGCATGTGTGTCAATAGATTCAATAGAAAAGCTGTTGGCCCGGCGCCCCTGTTGGTACTAAGCATGATAATGTGTAGATCTCGTCTCTCCTACCTTTCTAAAAACGAAATGATGAGATTTTGCCTTATCTTTATACAGCACAAGTTTAAGGTCATGCAGAGATGTCTGAAGAATGTTAAAGGTAGATATGTAGACAGCTAGAGTTGGAGAAGAGCCATATGCATACAACATTTAATCATCTGCATAAAAATTGATTTTGTAAGACGTGTTGGAATAAAAAGTACGGATGTGATTACAGGGAAGGTCGATCTGACCCCATTATTACAGATCAGTCTGTGTTCAATCAGACAAATATGTATGAAACGAGAAACTCTGAGTAAGAGCATCCGATCTTATTCTTACTTATTGTCTCATACAGGAACATCTACATATTCTAATGTGACCGAGCGTGGCTGGGTCAACACCCACACATAAAATACCACTTCCCTCCTCTCAGCTCTCAGGACTGTGATTCTGCCTTTTCATTTCACCTTAATCATAATCCTCAGTAGCCATTTTTGCAGCAAGCAGGAGGGCAATTATAATTGCAGATAACTGGGGTGATAACGGTGCTGGCCATCTCTCCCACAGGCCTTCACAGACAATGACACACAATGGGATTGTATGGGAGTAGAGCTAAAAAGCCCTTTCCTAGTTCTTTGACTCTTGCTTAGAGTGGGAGTGAGTTTTAATAACACTCTGTTAGTAGTGCAAGCTAATTTCTCACCCCGCCGTCCTATTTTAGTGGCTGCATAATTAAACTGCTGATGCATGAATTGGTTTGAAAGTCACGTCAATGTATTTTCAGTTTCTTTTGAATGCTGTCTATTTGATTAAATTGAGTTTGATGAATGTGTACCTCTCTGCGATTTAGCGGTAAACCTTCTTTGTGACGGCTCCGGGACATTATGTTATCAATTGATCACACATGAACGCCTGCAGTGCCAGGATGGTGTGAGACTTCCACTATGGGATGTATTGTGCTGCTGGCACATCCTGCTGTTTGCTGAAAGTGCCTGTTGGGAGAGGATGGCTCCCAGTACGAGATGAAAGGCTCTGGGAAGCCTGCCAGGTGTCCGCTGCTTCTCCCCTCGCTCTGACATCCTAAGTCAGGAGACGCTTCAGGAAGGTTTATGACTGTCAGCCCCCCCCCCCCCTCCCCCCAAAAAAACATCTAGCACTATTCAGTCTGCTGTCATTTGCATTGTACATTCTGCAATGAAAGAGCTGCTGGTGGTAGACAGCAGAAAGCAAAGCACATAGACAGCTGATGTGTGCTTGAACAATAGACTTGCGGTAGTTTAGAGGTAAGAGAACAGGATCTGTGACGAGGTGGTCCAGGTCACTCGTACATGGCTGGGGGGTGGTCGCTGTTGCTCTGTCCACGACAGGAGGAGGAGGAGGAGGAGAAGGACAAACTAATGATGACTACTACTACTATACTGATTCGAACTGATCATATGACATGTTCAAAGTGGATTCATTGTTCAATTTACAGCAAAAAAAAAGAGCTTATTTTGAAGAATAATTAGTTCTCTAGGTGGTTTGTTTAAAATACAGCAGTACCTAGGTAAGATGTGTTTGGACATTACCATCTTTTCAGTGAACACCCAACCTCAAAACTTAAATTGCCATCACTAATCCATCCATTTTTGGTAGGTATGAATTTGTAATTATAATAGCTATAGTTTATCATTCACCTTCTTTACATCCTGTAAAATGGCACCAAAATGGCCACCATCTTGGATATCCTTGTGGTTGACGTACAAGAAAAAAGTGTCTACATACATGTTTCTAGGTGCTCTGGTTCAAAAGTTAATTCTCCAAGATGGGGCAAGTGGCCATCTTGGATTTGGCCCTCTGGCAAAAAAGGATTATTGGGAGGGACATGAGGGCAACATTTTTATAAAACGGTCCATAGAAGTAAAATCCATCATCAAAACTTCTTAGCCAGAGAATGATCACAGACTTTGTTCAAGGCAAGAATACCCATAACTCATTGCTTCTGAACAGAGGTCTCATCTGCTGCTTAGAAAGCTACTTACAACTGAACACCTGAACAAACTGCACAAAGTTATGTATATTCTGATAAGAAATGTTGTGTAATGTAATATCGTTTTAAAGCTCTGTGTGTTCTTTCTGGTGCATCTTTCCACAGACACCTCAGATCAATATAAAGTTAGTTATCAGGGGATTTTCAGAAGTATTCAGAATTTGCCCTATTCCAGCGTTTGAGGTCAAAGTTCAAATTTGTTTGTCCTCAGTGTCATGAAATGTGACTGGTAGATCGATTGTAGTCTAAGCTTTACAATGATACACGACTTCATGAGATCCTGTGCAGATCTGTTATACTGGCTCTATGTGTGAAATGACATTGAAAAAGATGTAAAGATGGGCCGATGAAAAGGAAGTGACAGCTTATAGAAAGCTGCCATTGCTGTGACGCTATCACATATTTTCCAACACCAGGGATATAGACCTTTGGCTAATGGACTCAAAGACCTATATTGACAATCTGGAGGCCAAGATCACTTTGATAATAACATCGACAAATGGTGTATCCCCTTAATTGACTCTTTTCATGCATGTCAGGAAGCTCAATAATTAATTAACATGAAAATATCAACTAATATGAAGAATTACTGAGTCTAAGATGTTCCCAGATTCATGGAGTCAAGTGTATTCAAAGAGCACTTTAACTTTAAGGGCTCTTTCTAAGGATGGAAACGGTCCACTGCTTTGGTCCAGACTGAAATATTTCAACAGATATTGGATGGGCACATCACACAGACACTCATGGTCCCCAGACGAGGAATCCTAATGACGTTGGAGATGCGTTGACTGCTCCTCAAGTCTTTACAGATATTGAATGGATAGCTGTGACTTCCTTTGTAGCGGCACCCACTTTCAACTAACCTCGTCGACACAAAAGTATTTTTATATTTCCAGTTTTATTGTTTTACAACAGTGAATCAAAGTGTTAATGTGGCTTTTTGACATTGATCAACAGAAAAATACTTTTTGTTCGAGACATCTGCTTCGATCAGAGCGTTCCTGTATTTCCTAGAATGTAATTTGACAACATCAGGAGAATGGCCATGAGCTGAACGCCACACAATGATATTGAAACGGATCGTTTAGCTGTGGCTCGCTCTGATGTGGTGCGGACCACACCCAAGCTGAAAATGAAACCTGAAAAGAATATGACAAAGTGAAAGCTGTTCAGCAAAACTATGTCTGGTATCAACAGAATAAAAATGCATGTCCCAGACGTGATGTCAATTAACATTTGACTTTTAATTAACCTTGATTGTGCTGTTAAACAACGATGGACATCTGTCAGGGTCTCGGTTCTTAGACGTACAGTGTCACGGGAAGAGACAGGAATAAGCTACAGGAGGCTGCGGGAAGCCAGAGGTGAAGATTGTCTCCAGGCTGCTCTGAGGGAGTGAGACACAGAGGCTTCATCAGCTTCTGCACATCAGTGGTCCGTCTCAGGGTGCTGTTGACACAACCGAGCTGACAGCCTGGGCGGATGAGACACATTCTCACCACTAAAGTAAATGGGTTAAAGTAAACAGGAAAACCGAGCTTATTCTCCACGGCTTTAGCTCGGACGCAAAAAAACTGCATATGAAAGTCTGAAAAAGTGAACTTCAGATAATGTGGGGGCAGTTGCAGATTTTCAGAATTTATCCAAGTGCAGTACAAACGTGTCTCCTGCCAAGATTAGTTTAGTCCTTCCCTGACAGAAGAATCAGTCTTAGTCGAGGTGGTGGGTGTTGGGGGGGGGGGGGGTATTGATGTGAGGGCAGTAATCAAGACGGTATGGATTTATTAACACTGGGAATGAAAAAGGCAGGGGCATGTAGCATCACATAGATTGGATTATTCTCACACACACACACACACCCACACACACACACCTACACCCACACACCATCCTCACAATCATGTGTGGCATCATGTATTATGTTTCCTCTTCTACATATGTATCCTGTAGATATTCTGCGCGGTTGCTGTGTAAATCGTCTTATGTAAAGCGGTACGTGTTGTTGAGGCCATTCAAGCGTTCATAAATGTTTCCTTCATTTAGTACAAAGGATACAGAATGTCAGATACTAGGATCTGTAGTATGATATACTATCTTTGTGGAAAAGTGCAGCAAAAAGCCAGTTTTCTGAGCATGAAGGACGTACAGTATATCTCACTGTGGAATATGCCAGACATGGAAACAAATGCTATGAAACCAAGAATGGTATGATATCTCGTAAAATAAATGTATAGTACAAAAATCCTTCAATCTGGTTCACATCCTTATAAATCCTTCGGCGTGAAATGTTCATAGCCAGGGAGTTTATATCGTGCGTCTCATTAGTTAAAATCCTTGTTTTTGACGACTGTAGTTTCTCTGACGGCCTCACTTCTTGTTTTTAATCGCTGTATGAGCAGGAGCGGTCTGCGTAGTTTATTGGCTGGTGATGCTCTTTAGTTTCAGGTGTTTACTGTCTTTGCTGGCACATGTTTTTGGCCAAGTTAACAGTATTTTAAGTACTTTAAGTAGTCAAACACTTTCACTATCTCTTCCAAGTCAAGTAAAATAAGGCTTTAACTAGCCACGGTAACGCTGCACCACCAACATCTTGTTGTCGTCATCATTATGCATATCCCTGATGTGGATGAGCATCTCTGCACTTTTGTATTGGTGTTCTGAAGTTGTGTACGTTTTGAGCCGCAAGATAAGTTTCCTTTGGAATACATTTTTGAAGCTAGAATGTTTTTCTTCTTTAAAAATGACTGAATTGCAGCATTTTTAAAGAAAAAGATAAAGTAATACCAGATTGCTGTTCAGAGTTGTTATGCTGCTGCCACAGTCACGACCACACATGGATGCTTTATTACTTCTTCTTTGATTCTCCTTGAAAGAAGTTTTGTTTGCTTCTTTTGTCACTGCAGTACAGTGCGAGGAAAAGGCCTGTTCCTTGTCAAGATGCAAATAATTTCTCTTCTCTCACATTGTGCTTTTATGGGGGATTGTGTGCCAGACTATTTCTTGGCCAGGCCTAGTCACTTCCTGGACTGTAGTCTGGTCGCCAAGAAATAGCGAAGCGTGTCCTTGAAAGAATTCACCTGCCAACAGACACATCCACCCATCGACGAGCAACACGTTTAAATTGTGCCAAAGCAGACGGTGGCTTTGAAGTGACTTGCCAGGGAGCTTAGAAATGAAAACTGGTGAGTTTTCACACTATCCTAACTTTTTTCACAGAACATGGTACTGTCACCAGCTGAGTTATCAGGTTTTTAAATCATATTTTAAGCAATCTGGTGACACATTTGGTGAGAACCACAGCAGGTCACGGTATTACCGTTTCCCTCCTTTTCATCCTAATAGCAGAATACTGACACAATGTTCTGTTGTGAAAAGTAAACTCAGCAGACCTCAGTGTCACCTTCCCAGAGGAGAACAAATGTGTTGATGGCATGGAAACCATTTGGCTGAATCTTGTTTTGCAGATTTTTGACTCAAAGCAAATTGAATCGGGCGTGTTGCTGCATTTACAAACGACCTTTGACTAATGCATCAGTAATGACAAACTCTTCAACATATGTTCAATTGCATATGACATTATATCTTTAAATGACAGCTCTGTGGTGTGTGGCAAGCAGTTCTGCAGGTACATGGAAACTGTAGCACAGAAGAGTGCATTAAAGTTTGCATAGTTGGGCCCATAATACGGTCACACGGCAGCTGTATGGTGCATGCGTCGTCCTCTGGGGTGAGTTTCCATGACGGCCTGAGAGATCGGGTCGGTCGCCTTGGTTTAGTGGTGCAGAAGGGCCTCAGTCAACATGAGGAAGAGCCGCGTGGTTACAGTGGCTGTGCACGAAGGCGTGCGAATAACGGCTTCTTTACACTTTGAGCTGTCTGTGGCTCTCAGCCCTTTATTAACAGCGATGGCCCACTTCCTGGTTGTGTGGGGTTTTGCTGTTATTGTGTGTCAGATGATGTTTGTGTGAAAAACATGTCTAAAAGACTGTAGATTGTAGTCAACATGCCTGATACGAGGTTCATATAGAGAGAGAGAAGGAATCAGATAGATGTGGAGATAGCAAGAGGGAAAATCATGAGTGCTTTGAGGCCAGATAAAAGCTGAGGAAGAGTACAGAGAAGGACAATTACTAGGAGGACAAGAAGAAAAAGAGGAAAGAGCACTCATCGGAGAGAGAGAGAGGGAGGCTCGAATTCTCTCGCATGCTCGTTCTTTCTGCCTTGTCTCCTCCCTTCAGTGTTTACAGTGTGTGTGTCGTGTGTGAGGGAGAGACGGGGCTGAGCTCAGTGGCTTGTCGTACCAGGTTTAGTCCGACCAACAAGCTGGAGCAGCGACGAGCTCACCTCCCTCGGCTGACTGACACACGGTATGCATTTCCTCTTTTTCTGTAAGTGGACTGTCACTGTAACAGACACTGTCGAATGTCAAAACAGGAAACGGTTAGACTGAATGTCAGGCCGAGCTGAAGTTGATCAGACTGCATACAGTCCCGGCAATCTAAAAATAATGTGTTGTCATCTGGTGTTGCTGTAAAAGTTTGCTTTTGTGAGGTTTGTGTTCGGGACACAGAGTCTTCTGTGTTGTCCGGCTGGTTGTTTGCTCAGTGTGTCGTCACCGAATGAAGGCCAACACTCAGCGTCACGCTTTGCTCAAGGGCTTTATGTATATCTAACGCAGATCATGCTGCTTCCATTAGCGTCGTGGAGAGAGTTGCTTGGAACAATATTTCCCTTGCATGCGTCTGAACTGAGTGGACTGCTGCAGGCTGATGGAGGAGCCACGGCTCTGATCGAGACTAATGACGGAGCTGGGACGTCTCTGGTTGCTTGCAACAGAAGGAGACATCGAGTACATGATAGAAACACAATCGCTACTTAATGCAACACTCTCAAGTCCAATTTAAAAACCCAGAGAAGATTTCAAGTACAGTACTTCTGTTTCCTACGTGGTTATTATTTCTTTAATTATTATCTAGATTCCTAATAGCTACCTAAATGTCTGACCGTGTGTGGCTCATTGGAATGAGGGCAAATTAAATAATTATCTGTTGCTGGGATGCAGTTACGTAATGACACTTTTCCAGGAATGGTTGTGTTTTAGTGTTTTTGTCCATAAAAGAGTCTCCGCAGGAGTCCTGCAGGCAGCTGGGCCGTGTCATCAGACTGATGGTACGAGCCGAGGCCTGTGTTCAGCTGCTGGAGTTTAGCTCGATGCTGCTTCCTACAGCAGGACGGGGGATTATATTTGAACAAGTAAGCACGTGATGTTACAGGGATCTTAAGCAACTTTTCCATTCGGACCACCTCAACACTAATGTGTCATCAAAGAAATGAGTTTCAGCTTTGTTGCCACTTTGTCTGATATTGTATTCAGTAGGTGAAGTGGTCAAATCCTTTACTTTAGTAAAAGTAGCTAAACAAGAATGTAACAATACAAATGTCCTGCATTCAGAGTATTGGCAGTACTGGTACTATGTGGTATAACTTTGGATTATATATTAATAACAATAATAATCAGCGTGTTGGTTGTGGCCGTGTCATCTTCTGGCTCCGGCACAGAAAGATGAGGAAACCTTCAGTGAGGACGACGCCTCCTGACTCTCTGATGGAGGTCTCCAACAAAACTACTACGTACTGTAGTGTAAAGACTTAATAACAGCATCTATATATTAATTTGTCTCTGCATTAGTTTATGATGAAATACAAGGTATAAAGCTTTTAGTATTTCTGCAGTTACCCAGGAGCTGCTAGGAAACCTTAACCCTCGATGGATTAACACAGTTGTAGTTCGGACTCCGTGTAACTGTAGTCCAGTGTGAACCTACTGCTGGACGCTCAGCTGTCCACATCCCTAAAGAAAGAAGTCCAGCTGTGATCATCCAGAGGTTCAATGTCCTCATAGTTGAAGTATTCCTCACAGCTTTGTCAGGCTGGTCGAGCATTATTCTAATACTATGAAAGTGATTCATTATTTTTAACCTGTAGTTCTGTAACCTGGATCCTCCATCACAGCCACTGTAGATCTTTAATAATACTACAACCCTGTCCCCTCCTGTCAGCTGAACCCCCCCCCCCCGCTGCGATGAAACCGAGACTCCCCTCTCTGTGAGGCCCATGCACCGACCAGGTACCCCCCCACCTCAGCTGTTCTGAAGGCTGACGTGCTGAAAAGCTACCGTCTAATGAAAAGCTGTCTGCAGCCTGTGGGGCTGAAATCCCCCCCCCCAACACCCCCCCGCTACTTCCTGATGAAAGATAAGACATGGACACAAATGTCCAATCTACTGCAGATCTTACAAACAACAAGCATGATGTTTTAATCTCCTGCGAGGTGACATCGTTAGGTTTTATGTTGCGATGCAGAGAGAGGATGAAAACAGAAACCCAGGAGGATTGATCCGGTTCGCACTCGTGTCAGAATAGCTCCGCTGCTAAGATTAATCTCTTTATGGATTTCCTGTCAGGCCATATAAGGCTTCAGATTTCCTTTCTGTCCTCCTCCACACATACATGGAGCAGAAGTTCAATAATCCACAGTTATTGTAGTTCAGCACCTCCCAACACATTTTAATTTAACATGGAGAGTCATTAGCTGTTACGAATTTGAAATTATAAAAAGGACGAACTGGTTCAATTTGCTCTCAGTGGACAGTATTATTCAATACTAATAACAAAGGATGACATATTGAGAGAATACCAAGAAGAAGAAGCTCTGTGGAGGCATCAGTGTGCAGCTGCACCTTAGTGTCTGTCAGAAGCTCAGAAAATATCCATACACTTGAGTATCGCCATATTATGTCTCTCATAACTCTGTCATATCTTAACACACAGGCATGATACGTATAGTTTCAGGTTGTAACTTGTACTTCCTGAGGATATCGTTATCTCTGATGTCCGTCATGAATAAACTTTGAACTGTCTTCATCTTCATGTTTTTAAGATGCTTCAGCATCAAAGTAGTCCAGTGATCGTGTCCGTGTATAACTGTGTGTGTGGCTGGTGGTGCATCCACCTACTTTGGTGCACTTAAGCCACTGTTTGCACATTAGGCATCACAATTGTGTTTAATGTAGGTTTGCAGGTTTAAAGGTGCAGTGTGTAAGATCTGCCAGACTTTAAACTTAAACATTAAAACATGAACTAACAACATTATGAGCAGAACATGAAGAGGTCACAGTGCTGATGTTAAACACGTCTGTGTGTGTCAGATATCTCCTGAAGTTAGCATGCTAACAGCTAGCTGCTGCGTCCAGGCTGTAGTACCACGTGTTCCTCTAGAGGTGATAGTGAGTCAGTGCAGTCTGCTCAGTGCAGAGAGAAGAAGAACAGCTGACTGTAGATGTTCCTGTTTGATAGTTTGTTATTCAAAGTGGCAGAAAGGAGAACACCACCCGCACCACCTCTCTGCATCCTCTGCAGGAGGATGTTTCTCCGAGATGCTTCCAAACGGAACGAGAGTAACTCGATGTTTTGTGTACGGAAACGATGACCGTCTGTGGCCTTCAGTCAGCAGACCTGTCTTGTTGGACACAATCCAAACATCAACTGAGGGGAAATCTCTTGTTCATCCTTCCAGTAGAGTTCAGTAAAGCAACCACACAGTGTTGAGTACACAACAGAGTCAACTAACTAATAAATGATAATATTTGTAACCATCACTGGGTCTGGAGGATTGTTCTGTGTTAATGTGAAACAAACTGCTGCCAGTGATGACTCGGCTGAGTCTCTCATCTCTTTCTCTTTGAGTCTCTGGATTATTCCCATCAGTCTGCTCAATATTTGATCTTTTCCCTTGAAAATATGTATTCCTGACCTCTGCACAGACTGCGGAGGAGGATTTGTTTCTGTATGTATTAGTATTCCTCTATATGTGTTGCTTGAATAAGAACAGTCCAACATGTATGTTCATATATCAACATGTTTTGATTCTAAGCTAGAGTAAATATCAAAAAGTGCCCTTCAGATATAGAAAAAAGGAAACAAGCTGTTATCTCTTCCTTCCCTGCTACTAAAAAGAAACTGGGTCAGAAATCTGCTGCGAGTGATGTTTAAACATTATGTAATATGTCATGGCATTCTGCATATCCTGCGTAAGCACTCTCCATCTTTTCAGGGGCAGAGAGAGCTCGCAGTGTTTCCTGCAGAGGTTGGGAAGCGTTGGAGGAGATGGGGGTCATTTCTGTAGTAATTACTTTACATAGCCGTGGGTCGATAAAGGGATGTGAGGAATTCTTCATATACTATACCAAACTTGCAATGTAATGTAGATAACGTGTGGACTAGAAGAAAATAGAAAGACGCTTGTGGAGCCTTCTGAGCAGTCCCGATGTGTTGCGAGGTGCCAAACGGAAGCAAAGCAGGAACAAAATGGCTGTAAAATATCATAAAAGCACATTTATCGGAGGCAGAATTGCTATTTCTGGCAGAAATCCCCCAACTAACACAAACATCTCACCATTTCCCCTGAAAGAGAGCCACACTTTGAGAGGATGACGGCAAAAACATTTTTATTTCACATTTGTAATCCAGGGAAGGCATTCTGACATGTACACAGTGATGCACACATTGATTCATTGTCACCTCAAAACAATATAATAGTGTGTCACTGACCTGTTCTTAGGTGATGCAATAATTGTAAACCTATATGAATACACCTGCAGTCTCGGCCGGGCCTTGAGCTACATGTGTATTGTGCTTTGTCCTTCATGGTTAACGTACTCTGAGTGTGTGAGCAGGCATTGTGAGTCTGTTTGCTTTAAGTCATGTCATCTGACTTTGCTTAGTCAAACACAGCAGGCTGCTGCGTCCTCTGCTACAGCGCTACCTGCCACGTGCACGTCCAGCATGTGCACGTTCTTGTTTTCTGCGTGTTACGACAGGATGTGTTTTATTATTGTTGACATAGTTGAGAGCTGCCACAGTAATGTTGAACTGTTATGACATGTTTTTAAATGACCAAAGTATCTTTTCCTGCATTATATTCTGAAGAAAACAACATCTCAGGAACATGTTCACCGATATGACAGACAGCGCTGATAAAATCAGTCATTAAAATTGAATAGTGCCCCCCCCCCCCCCCCCCCCCCCCCTTGCTTGGTTTACACTTACATGAACTCTGGCTCACACTACCTGCAGGTCTGAAGCTCTCACCGCTGTCAAGCACTGTGGCTGTGTTGTGCAAATTCAAATTCGTTGTGCAGCTCATAACGGGAGACATTTAATTAAAACAAACATGTCAGCTGTCATCTTCCCCAGTATCTGGAGCCACACCTGTTGTCATCTCTCTCTCTCTCTCTCTCTCTCTCTCTCTCTCTCTCTCTCTCTCTCTCTCTCTCTCTCTCTCTCTCTCTCTCTCTCTCTCTCTCTCGGTCTCGGTCACTGTCACTGTGTCTCTGTCTGTCTGTCTCTCTCTGTCTGTCTGTCTCTCTCTGTCTCTGTCTCTCTCTCTCTCTCTGTCTCTCTCTGTCTCTCTCTCTGTCTCTCTCTGTCTCTGTCTCTCTCTCTCTGTCTGTCTGTCTCTCTCTCTCTCTCTCTCTCTCTCTCTCTCTCTCTCTCTCTCTCTCTCTCTGTCTCTCTCTGTCTCTCTCTCTGTCTCTCTCTGTCTCTGTCTCTCTCTCTCTCTCTCTGCTCGTCTCTCTCTCTCTCTCTCTCTCTTCTCTCTCTCTCTCTCTCCTCTCTCTCTCTCTCTCTCTCTCTCTCTCTCTCTCTCTCTCTTTTTTTTCTTCTAATGTCTCTTATTTGTGTGTTAACTGTTAAAAGCGGTCGTTTACATGTAATAGGTTTCTAAACCTAGTTAAAGTAAATGGTAACACACCATAGTCGACTGGAATCAAGTAAAACCTAATTAAACAAGATTGTGGCTGGTGAAGAAAGTGTAACTTAAGAAAGAACCACGAGCAGCAGTCAACTGTGAGTGTGTCGTGTTGTCGCTGACCTCCACATATTGTTTACCTTTTATCTGAGTGGAAGTTTCAAGGTTTGTTTCTGAGGAAGAACACGACCTGCTATTGTGAGAACATTTATATTATACCATGCCAACGCAAAATACACGTCTGCAAGTATTGAATGAGTCAAACCTTTGATGGGTCTGTCATGCGTTCAGACCCGTCCCTCCCCTGCAGTGGCGTCGCCCTCCAGCCTCCACAGATTGAAGTCAGAAAGCTTTTCAATTGCTAATAAAGGCCTGCCACATGTAGTGATCCTACTGTGTCTCTTATTACTCTGAACTAGTAAAACTCCTCTCAAGCTGCTCTTCTCATTTATATCTTGTATTAGTGACACTTTGCGATTATTCATTGTGTCTCTCTGTCAGTCTGCTGCCACCCCCACACACTCATTTACATAATGAATCCGCAGTAATAATCAGGTGAAGAGAATCCACGCCGGGTTCACACGTCACTCTGTCAATCAAGGGAATTGTAACTGTGAATAGAAATCTCTTGTTGAACCAAACAAAGAATGATGACCATTATCACACAGCTTAGAAAAGCTAAATGTTTGATCGACCTCTGACGTTGGTTGACAGTGTCCTGATCCGTTCACCTTATTGTTGTAAGCAGCTCTAAGTATTGTCTATCCTCTCAGACTGTGACTCTAAGGTTCCTGACCAATCACAACAGTTCAGCCTTTTGCTTTCCCCTTCCTGATTAACTGAGCAGTATCCAATCAGCGCCATTGTTTCCTCTGTCATTCTCCGTACGGAGCCTGTGGCTGTGTGTCGTCTGACTGGATTAGGGCGATGCTGCGTCCTTCCAGGTACGACTGTGATGTCACTTCACGCTATCCGCAGCCGCCGTACGGATTTCCATCATGTGTTTAGGATCCTGAGGATGGAGAGATTAGGAATGTTCTGCGATGTGTTGACACTTTGTTACTGCTGCTGATGTGTTGCTTGCTGTGAGGCCACGGTGAGCAGATGTTGTTAGAGCCCGTCTTCGTCCAGCTGTTCAGTGTTTCTCTGCCGTGCAGCAGCAGGTGGAGGTGTGTGGGGCCAGCGCTCAACATCTGGCCAATGGGAGCTCCTCTTGCTGCTCTGCGATCGGACTGCACTGTTCTTACTCTTCTAAAGAGATAAGAACTGTAAATGGAAATGTTTATGTTTAATACCTCTAATAATACACTTTAACAATGGACTAAAAACACATAATTGATTCTAATTATACTAGAGTTGTAAATTCATTGATTTGTCAATTGGCAGAAAATTTATCTGCAACTTTATTGGCAATTGATTCAGTCTCACAGGTTCAAGCCTCTTTTTATTTGTTGTTTGTGGTTCTTCTGTAAAACGTGCTCATTATTAACATTCTCAGTGTTGCAACAGTAAACCTTCACCTGCGTCTCAAACTGTGCTGAGTTGGGTCTTTAAGTTTGGAAAGTCCTTCAAAAGTCCTTGAATGTGACGTTTCAGGTGTGTGAACCCTGGAAATATCCCAACAACCCCAGACTGTTCATTCAGCACCACCATAACATGAAGATCCCGTGACTACAACCAGCAGATCACAGTCTGAGCTTCTCCATCAGATGTTGCATCCTACACTTTCCCTCCAGCGTCACCATGAAATTGATATTTGCGGTTTTGAGTGAAACAAATACTGCATGTATTGTAAAGACATGTTGTACACAGATGCGGCTGCTTCTCAGGATATATGATAATAACTTGGTTGTTATTTAAAATCTGTCAAATGATTTGGTTTATGAGTAAATGCCACCAGCTGAGCTTTGTGTTAAAACATTCTACATTCCTGCTAGTCAGCGTTTATCTCAACGTACCACTGTCAAAGTATTGTTTAATAATAACCAGTGCTGTAATGTCACTTCATCCTATATTACCCGATTGTGTCAAGTTGTGTCCTGTTAACATTTAGTTTAAACTAAAGTCTTTTCTTTTGTTTCTGTCTCTTTGTTTGTCGTCCTGCTGCTCACTGTCGTCCATCGTGCTGCCAACGTCGGGTCAACACACGGCGGACGCCCCTCTTCCCTTGTGACACTGTTCCTCTCCCTCTCCGTGTTCCTCTTCTATCTCTTTCTTCTTGTGCTTCACTTGTTCTGCCTCGACCCTCTCCCCTGCCAGCACCATGCAGAGTTGAGAGAGCACCTTGCCACCTCCGGTAAGTCAGTGACATTTCAGAGAAGGGACGCAGTGCACGCAGCCCCACATTAGGGTCAGCGCTGTTATTTAGGGGAACATAAGGGAGCGTGTTTAAATATGTGTACTCCACGGTGTTGTGTACTTAAACTGTGAAACTGCTCCTAATAGTTATTTAGATTGCTCTACCGCACCTTAGTTTATTCAGCAACCTCCACCCTCATTATTACCCATGAGCTGCACTCCGTCATGGAGTAGCGATTGCATGCAGTCTTTGACAATAATCCAGCTTGGGGCTTTCTTTGTACTTGTAGAACCGCTGCCTCCTTAAAAAACACAGAGTACTTTCTCTTGAGGGTTTCTTACTGCGTTTGTGGACATTCAAACCTTAATCCTCTACGACTTGAGTGAGTCGTACACGATGCTGCACCATCTTCATCCTCAACCTTTTACTTTCTGCTCTCCACCAAGTTAAGATCTCCTCTTGGCGCACTGTCGATGTTCTCCAGCTGTGTTGAGTTTATAAGGAGGGATATTAGGAGATACTGTGTAGCAAAAGAAGATAGATATCATAGCTGCTCGCTTCATTAGCTCCAAGGTGAACACGGTGGAGTGATGAGGGGCAGGAGCACATTCAGTGTTACAGAAGTTATATGTGATGAAACGGATGCTCCACAGGAGGTCTGTAGATGTTCTCTGATCTCTCATGTCTTCTCTCCGTCTGTAGCTGCCGTAGTGTGCGGTGATGACCCCGTCCTTCTGACCCCAGGCAGGATGAGCCAGCGGCAGGTCAAGGACAAGGAGAAAGACAAAGACAAGGACAAGGACAAGGAGAAGGAGAAGGAGGCCGGCCTCCAAACGCCCAGCAGGGAGCACGTCGCCACCCCCTCCTCCCTCAGCCCGGGGATCAGCTACAGCCACGGTAAGATGCCAGCTTTGAAATGTCCGACTTAAACTTGTGTTGTACGCCAGCTTTGGTTTGTACATTTTGTTTCTGTCAGTTAGTTGACTTAAGGATTTTTTAACATTTACTTTTATCTGATAACTGTCACAAGCTGAATATATATATATATATATATATATATATATATAAATGTATATATAAATGTATTTATTATCTAAATCTGCTGTGAATTCAGCAATAAAGCATTCTTTTATTTATAAATGTTGACGATGACAGAGACGAGGACGCGCCGCGGCTCTCGCTGTGTTTGAGGGAGAGCGGGGAAAATAGTGCCAACATGAAGCTGCTCTGAGAAAGGACTGTTGAGGGTTTCAAATATATATTTTCTGCACTTTGAGCACCACACGCTGAGTGTCATCTAGTTCCTTTATATGGAGACAGGCCGACACTCTGCATCTCACACCAAAACGATCTAGATTGACTTCAACACTACAGGTCAGGGGGAAGGTATTTATTATTAGTCTGGGGTGAACTGTCCCTTTAAGATAACACTAAGACATTGGACTCGTTCAGCTCCAGCAGTCAGTGGGATGTTCAGCTTGTACCTTCCCAGACACAATGACTGACTTGTCTGCTGATGCACAACAAACCTGCAGGATCCGGTTTATATCCAACGTTTTATATGCAGTTCATCTCATAGCTGCTGTGTTTGACCTACAAGTCAAAACAACTTCACCTTTGAGTTCAGTCATTTCAAGACGTCCTCAGGATCTGACTGGAAATCGTCTCTTTTTGTTTTAATGTCACTGATTGTGTTCTAATGACGGTCAGAGTAGCAGGGACGCTCAGACCACAGAAGAGCAACACATCAAGAACGGAGGGTTTCTGACTGTAGAGAAATGAGCTCATGGGGAGATCTGTCTGGGGTCTTACATCACCCCTCACTGCTGCCTCCTTGTGTTGCAGCGCCCCCCGGTGGATTCTCCGCTGCATTATTTTGATGTACATCTTCTTCGTATCTGTTTCGTTTGAAGAATCATTTACCGGCAGTCAGATTTTAGTTTTAGTACGGCTGAAATGTGAGTTATTATTTTACAGACTTCAGTGATGAGCAGGACGAGAAGCTCAGTAAGTAGATGAGATTAACAGTGTTGGTTCGGCTGTTGGCTGGTCGATAAAGAGCATCTCACCTGGTTCATAGTCTGCCTGTATCACAGGTTGGGCTGCTCATTATCCATGAATCTGCTTTACTCTCTTTGCATTAACACATCTGATGCAGCAGCTCATCGCTGCAGAGGTCTGTCAGTCTACTTCCCACCACAAGAGGGAGTGAGCATAACATAATACACATCCCTCCACACAACATAGAACACACACTATACTCCTGTCACACGCAGGTGTGTGTGGACGCATCACTCACTTCCGATCGCTTCTATAAAAGCGTGCTGACCGCAGCCTCTGTTGTCCTGTGTGTGTCATTGTGTCTATTTCTAAAGAGTTGCAGCATCTTGTCTGTGCAGTGGTGCGTCATCTGCTCACTGTTGCTACAGTAAAACCATGAAGAGCCTCCTGAGAGCTGATAACGCAGCAGAGGTCCGTCTGCAACATCACCTTCAAACCAGAAGTGCACAATCTGAAGCGAGAGTCGGTACAACGGCATGAACGATGTTTTACTGACCCTCCCTGCTGCACAAAATGGGTATCCATGGCAACAGCTTCCTCTTGTACCGGGCCCTGCGTCACAGAGACGACAGCGGGTGCTTTGGTTTGTTTAAAGATCCCGGCTCTGCTTATCGTTGCACTGACAGTGATTTTCCATCGCTCATCATACTAACTTGATGAGGTAATTCTCATTCTGCTGGAACATAATTACATCTGTACTCCAGAAGTGAAGTATGTGCTATATTTATACACAAGTAATCAACGCTCTCTGTCACAGCACATCACAGCACTGTGACAAACACAACCCGCTTCACATTATTAGATGAGTTTACTGACAAAGGTGGGAGATAATCTGATGCATATCTTATCACAGAAGGACTGTGACCTCCCACCTGTCACTCAAAGTGGCCACGCCACAAATAATGCGGAACCTTAAGCCTTCGTATATTAACAACAGATGAGTTGTATAAAGAATTAGCTCTCGAGACCAAAACCGTTTGTTGCACCAGGCTGTTTTATGATGAACTCTGTTGTGTGTGTGTGTGTGTGTGTGTGTGTGTGTGTGTGTGTGTGTGTGTGTGTGTGTGTGTGTGTGTGTGTGTGTGTGTGTGTGTGTGTGTGTGTGTGTGTGTGTGTGGTCAGAAAGTGTTTGGGTGCGGGCGAGAGCAGACACACACACACACACACACACACACTGCAGGTGGGAGGGGGGGGGGACAGGGCTCTGGGGCATTGCGGAGGTGTTTGCTCTCTGACTGCCCTTCTGGTTGACACTCTGAATTATTATTATTATATTATTATAGTTTATGATTGATGTGATTATGAGAGTTTAGTTGAAGCGTCCACACAGTGAGCCTTCTCTTCTCCGGGACTCACTGAGAACTAAAATAAACCCGGGAGGTTGTTTGACAAAGCTTCCTCAATCGGCTTTGATGCTCTCGCTTTAACTGCTGTCGTCTTTCCAGGTAAACAGAGTCTCCCTGTACTGGAGAGAGAGAACGGTGATAAGATGGAGAATGTATGTGAAAGGAGTTGAACAGGGGGGGAGGCGGGGAGTGCAGGAGTGAGAGAGCAGGTGGGGTCAGCATGGATTTAGGCTCAGCCTCGGGGATTATGGCCTGTCAGACGGGGTTAACGACATGGCGGGGCTGGTCTTTCCTGCACCCTTAGCCACTGACGATCCCGCAGAACTTCTTCCGACAGCGCTCTCATCCAATGAGTGCGAGGCCTGAGCTCTAAGAGGCACAAGGCTTGGCAGCGGAGGTATGTGCGGTCTATAACGAAGCGTCTGTGGATGTAAAGCAGGACGGCGATGGGTAATATCTCAGCCTTGGGCTCTGAGCTCTGCTCGGACGGCCAGAGGCTCGACTGGACCGACACCACCTGGATCTAAAGCAGGATCAACACGAGACCGTGGGACACTTGTCTTTAAGTTTTAGCCTGAAGGAGAGCAAGGTAACAAGGCAGAGCGTGTTAGTGTTGTACCTGTGAACCCCCTGTCGTGTGTGTGTGTGTGTGTGTGTGTGTGTGTGTGTGTGCATTATGAATGTGAGGCTCTCATGACGAGGGAACAAAGATCACACGGAGTTCAAATGGACCGAAACAGACCTTTGGTTCTTGTGTTCCGCTTGTTCGTACTGTGAGACCGTCGCAGCATCACAGCAGACGATGCCTGTTCAAAAAGCCTCTTTGTTGCAAAGCTAATCCGGGGCTTACAGGGTCTCCTTGTAACGTTTATGTAAGACTAGATGTGTTCCTCCACATGCGACCGTCTGTCTGCAGGGTTTGTATCACTTGAGCTGGAAGATGCATCTCGTGGGTTACGGTGCCGTGGTGTGTCTGCAGTGTGGTTTGAGTTCATTCACTGTGCAGTTGATATTTTCTGAATGGCTATAAAGCGAGAAGTTTGTCTCTGATGAGTTCAGTGATGTCACAATGAAAAGGCTTCTTACAAGTCTACTGGATAATAATAATAATAATAATAATAATAATAATAAATCCCTGGTGTGACTGCTACACTGTAGATCCTCTCTCACTACGTACTGTCCTGTTTGGCACGGCAGCACTTCCTGTACCTGCACCAGCTCACCTGATGCACGCGAGACACGAAGCTCCACTAACTCCCTCTGGCTTCTTAACGTGAATAATGTGCAATCATTATTTTGTCGTGGCTGTCAAACATATTTGTTCTACATAATAAATGAGTCTTGTTATAAATTGCACCACTTCAGCGACTCACTCTTGTTCCCTTCACTCGTATTTACAAACGCACATAGTAAACATGAGAACAGCTTCATAGTTCAACCTTCAGTGTAGTTTGTTGAGCTCATATTGTTTTCCTGCCGTCAGATGGGTCTCTTGCTTTGAGAGATTTAAACTCTTTACAGTTAAATGATGTATATTCCATGAAGCATAAATTAATTTGTAAGTTCCTCCGCGGTCCCAGCATTGTCCCCGACGCCGTCTCTTTGTGTCCCAGGTGTTTGTATTGTCTGACATCGGTATTGAATATGGATCCGCTCCATTTGGTGAGTCATTTTGTGATTCATTAACTAACTTCACTAACTTCCCTAACCCTGAAGATGAAGAAACTGAGCAAACGTTTCTCAAGTGTCTCTTACGTCATGCAGCAGAAATGGACGTTAGTGAGCTCTGGGATCTGAATGATGATCCGAACATCCTGATGACCTGCTGATTCAAGCACACTTGCTCAGTTTGCTTCTCCAGGCCATCCTGGCTTTAATGTCTCCGTGGACATTTAGGAGCGATGTTTGGTACGAGGCCAGAATGATTTTAAAAGAGTAAAATAAGACAAAGCAGCTGAAGGAAGATGAGCTGTGGAAGGATCAGCAGCAGATTGGGTTTCAAAGCCTTTTCCCTCCAGCAGAGATGCATGTCATGCAGAATGGATTTATCTTCAAAGCTTTCAGCGAAGCAGCTTCTCCTTTTTAATAAACACTACATAACATGGCTACTAACAGCATGTAAAAGAGCTACAATTCTTCTTTTCATCCTGGTCTGAGCTTCGTCTGCTGGAAATAGAGCTGGGTTTGCAGCGTGGAGATCACATTTCTAGGAAACAATGTCGTCAGTGCGTCAAAGAGAGCTGCCGGCCTGGTCGCAGGCAGACTATTTACTGAACTCTATGAAGCTGAATATAGATAATAATATAAAATAATACATCTGACAATATGAGATTCATTGATGGATTTACTTTCTGATTGATCAACTTGTAGCTGTTAGTTGGTCTGATAAGTTCCACTGGTGTGATCAAGTGCTTCCTTCTGCCCTCAATAGTGTGTGTGTGTGAGTGTGAGTGTGTGTGAGAGTGTGTGTGTGTGTGAGAGAGTGTACACACAGTGTCTTAAAGGGACATTTCTCGGCTTTTAAAGGAATACTTTGCTGATCTGTGTACCAACGACTCACCTGTTACCTTCACTTTGTTTCCTCACAAGCTTCCTCAGTGACAAATTGAGAAGCAAAACTACATAAAAACATCCATTTATAAACTCTCACACAACTCGTGCAGTATAATCCGAGTCCCTAACGCTCACTACAAACGCAAGCATTCTCCATAAAACCTTAACATTTCAAATACTGTGTGTTTGTGTGCAAGTGTTTTAGAAATCATCCACTGACGTCATAACGATGCAGCAATATTTAGAGAATATTAACAAGCATATAAGTTTGAGTGTAGAGAGTGAGCGGAAGAGAAAGATGTGGAACATAAAGGCTGTTGAAGCACAGATGCAGCTCTCCTGCCCGTCCACAGGAGAGAGAGGAGGAGGAGCTCGGCTTATTCGTTATTAAGTACTTACAGGCTGCTGCTTCCAAACACACTCACACACACAGAGAGAGTGAGTGTTTGTGTGTGTGTGTGTGTGTGTGTGTGTGTGTGTGTGTGTGAGGGAGGGAGAACGGGAGCAGTCTGCTGAAGGAAGCACAGAGGAAAGCAGCGTACTGCACTTCAGCGCTTGTGTCTGAGCTACTGTGTGTGTGTGTGTGTGTGTGTGTGTGTGTATTGGTTGGTTTATTCACTTTTTTGGTTCACTAGCTGCGTGGGACGTATCGGACAGTTTCCCGACCCCCCTCCTCGATCTTCTACCCGTGAGTTTCCTTAGCACTCCCCCACCCCTCCTGTCCTTCCTCCCACACACCGAGGGAGCTCCCGCCGGCCCCATGATGAAGGAGGAGGGCCTGCTGAGTCGACGCCGTTTCTCCACGTGCGGCGGTACGGCGTCGCTTCGACCTCCACACCCAGATGGACGCAAACTCATCCGCAATGCCTCCTTCGGGGGCTATAACGAGCTGTCACCCATCTCGCTGCCAGGTGGGTGTATGACGATGTGGAGCTCCACACTGGGAAGCGTGTCCGTTAGTAGAGCGTGTGGTGTTTGTGATGACTCGTGTCCGTAGTAGAAGGTAGATGTAGGTGTGTGGACTAGCTATGCAGAAGATGTCAAATAGTTTCCCACTGTGGCTACGTTTTCTTCAGATGTGTTGTGTGTCAGTGGCTTTGCTTCATTAGACATGAGATTAATACACAGTAGAGAGTGTCTGCGCAGTGTTGGATCAGAGAATGGCTTCAGACTGGTTTTAGATGAGGTTGCACATTGTTGATGTTAGCAGAGAGAAACTGATTCCCACCATGAACACAGCGGAGGGTCAACTTTCTCTGACTGCGTGTGTTCTATATGTTTCTATATTCAGAAACACAATGAAGCTTCTTACTAAAACACTCATTTAAAGTCAAACTTAAACCTTTTTGTGTAAGAAACTATAAACTGATGATACTGCAGATATTATAATTTGACATTCTTGTATTTGTGGAAGCTGAGTTTCTGATGGCAGCTGCTGAGTGACAGCTGAGGTCCTGCGTAGCTGCTAACAGAACACTTCATCATCATTCTACAAACAATGTTTCCTTCACTCTCTCAACAGGCACACAGGTGTACAGAGTGTTTCCATCCACCGGGATTTAAGACATAAGTCACCTGGAATGTGTGAGATCGAAAGTTCGGCTGACTTCAGTTGAAAGCAGGACTGAAATGTGAGACGCAGGTTAACTCTGCGTGTCTGTCAGGAGGTGATCTTAACTATTGTTGGTGCCCACCCACAAACATGTTGCACCAATCAAACTAAAACCTCCCTGTTCGTTCCACAATCCCTCGTAGCTCCTTTAGTGTAACGGATAAACTAAAGAAACCAAAGTGTGTGTGTGTGTCTGTGTGTGTCTGTGTGTCTGTGTCAGAACTTCTAAAGCTCAATAGTCCAGTAGTGGAGAGATCAGCTGTGGTCAGACACACGCACACACATACACACACACACACACTATCATATACATGTCTCTGAAGAATGTTCTTGGTCAGAGCGGTGAGATGTTTGTCCCTGACTCTTGACTTGCAGGTGAAGCAGGAGGCTCAGTCCTCGGCTGCCTTGTGTTTACTGCAGTGATGCCTCTGCAGTACTTGTGCAGAGTTAATCTTTTGTTAGAAATGAAGCAAATCCCTCAGAACATTTAGGATTAAATAATTTTAGTGCTCTTTTTTATAATCACGTCCTTCCTTTGTTTGTCCTGCTGAAAAGGACACAAACTGACTGCACAAACACTGCCTCACGTTGATGCTGGGGGGGGGGGGGGGGTGTGTGTGTTTGTCATTTCTCTCCTCGACCTTTCCGTGTCTGGGGATTCAAGCTGGTGACCTTTTGGCCACAAACCTTTTTCTTTCTCCTCTAAACAACAAGTTGAGAGGTTTTCTTCTTCGTCTCACTTCCTCCTTATTTTAGAGGCTAACAGACTTTAAGAGCCGCTGCAGGACTCAACTGGTGCAGGCGTGTTGTGCTGACTCATCTGCCGACTCCTGCGTCGCTTTAACATCTTTCTGCCTCGCAGGGATGGTTGTTGACTTTGTGTTGCTGTGCCGGCAACATGTGTTGGTCCACAGATCTATTGTGAGGTACTGCTTCAACGGATCGTCTCTGATGGGTTTCTGTACCTGTTGTTGCTTCCCTACAGAGAGATGCGTTTTATTGTTTATTTGACCAAAACTCTCCAGAGATAAAACGATTATGAGCCTGTCAACACTCGACACTTTTTCCATAATCGTTTCATTATTTAATTTATTGTTCAGAAATGTGATGATTGATTTGTTTGTCAACTTCTGAAACGTGAGGATGTTCTGCTTTACTTGGTCCTTCATTATAATAATCTAAATACATTTGAGTTAAAGGATGTTGGACAAAAACAAGAGCAGTTTGAAGACTTCACCTTCATCTTTATTTACCCAACGATTCATTGACACATTGGCAGATTATTGTCAGCTTGACGCTCATACGCTTCGTTAAATATCCAAAGATGGACAGCAGACTTCAGGAAGGGACTGCGTCTGACAGCGCTGACCCGGTGGACTATATTTAGAACGCCAACACAGAACAGCAGCCGTAGTAATACAACCTCACGCCCTCTGGTCTCAGCAGCTTCCTGTGTGGAATAAAAGCTCGTATTAATGTGGACTAACTTCAAGGGCAGCTGTGTGATCAGCTGTGTGGGCAGCTGTGTGATCAGCTGTGTGATCAGCTGTGTGATCAGCTGTGTGATCAGCTGTGTGGGCAGCTGTGTGATCAGCTGTGTGATCAGCTGTGTGGGCAGCTGTGTGATCAGCTGTGCTGCTTTTAATTATATTATAATACAAAGGTAAATAAGCCTGTTGCTTTCTAACTCATCTGAATCAGTGAAATGTTCCCATTTATATGTCTTTATAATGGAGCAGCCATCTTTTAGTTTTTAACCACAATAATAGAGGCACTGTTGCCATGGCGAGTTTCTGAAGTGTTGTGAGTAACTGGACCCTTCGTTGTTCTCTGGTGACCTGTTGCCATAGTAGCCTTCACGTCTACAGAATACATCATCCAGAGTTGTACATAACTTTTGAATCCACAGCTGCATTATTGTTCTTATTCTTCACTAATAAGAGCTTTCAATAAGCTTAACGTGAACATGGTTCAGTGTGGGAATCTAAGACGCCAGCAGAACCTCCTGCTGCTGTCGAGAGGGAAAGAAGTCTGGAGTGTAGAATGTGTGGAAACTAAATATCTCGACTGCAGATGCTGGTTTCTAAAGATGTGTGATTATTAGTGTTTACTTTGATGCAGCTGCGTTCATCCCTGCAGAGGGTCTGCCTCTTCAAACCTCACCTGGCTCAAATAGACGATAGCAATACATTTACTTTCCATATGTTCGATCATAAAGTCGTCGCCAGTTTTTAGACTTTCTTAAATATGTGGTTTGTATGTGAATGCAGTTTTCTCGCCTTACGTTCACCTCTGTTGTGCAGTCCAGAGCACTTTGGTTGTAAAGCTTCTGTGAGGCGCAGCATTAATGTGGGAAGAGATGTATTGTAGCAGCAGCTCTCCACTCTCCTGTCTGGGATCTTTGGTGCAGAGGGAAAGCACTGCAGCTCTTGTTTTTAAAAGCCAGTCACTCTGCAGTGGGGCGTGAGTCTTCAGCTGTGCACACACACACACAATCACAATCTCACTCTCCAACATATTTATATATATATATATATATATATATATATATATAAGGGTTAGATTTAGCTGATTTACGCACTGAATGCGATGAAAAGATGAACTATAAATGTGTGCTGTGAGACAACAAACCTGGGAAGTGTAAAGACATTTAATCTAAAGAAGAGATCTCGTGCTGTTCGTCACTTAACGCTTTGATCCACTCAGCAATCCTGCAGAGACTCGTTTTTGTTGAAACTCATTGATGTCAAATCCTTTACTCTTAAAAAAGAAACAAATCTGAATTATGGAGCATCTTTTACTTTTCATGCGTTTGTAGGCTTTTCATTTCTGAGCCATTTGCTTTGCTAGGTTTGAAAAGACCTTTTCTGTGAATCAAGCGTGACCATGGCTGCAGGACATTAAAATGATGCAGTGTTTTAACATTGCAGCAGTTGTGTGGCAGAGCTCTGACTATATTTCAGATCGTCTCACATGAAAAAGAGATTAAAAAGAACTCTCTTGTGATTGTGGAAGACTGCAGGTCAATTGCAAAAAGTAAGTCATAAATGACTTAAATTACAAGCGGTTTGCACTCGTCACCTTCTGCGTGCCGCTGACTGCATCGCAGCATGCTGACGGTCTTGTGGTCAAACAATGATTGCTCCTCTGCTCTGCCTTTGTCCTTAACGTTTAGCATAATCCAACATGATATTAAGATTACACATGAAAGTAAACCTGGTGGATACTTTTAGAAGGGAATGTTTTCTAGTTCTTAAAGAAAGTTTTAGTCCCTGAGATGAGTAATGATCTGAGACATGCTGATGAATAAACGTGTGTGTGTGTAAACGTGGTGTAAGCACGACTCTGACAGGAGCAGGAGATGCATTTATTCACTCTCACTATATCACATATTAACTTAATCATTGTGCTCGTCCGGCTTCCTGTGTAAAGGTTGGGATCAGGGGAAAGCGGGTGAGGAGTTGTGTAACCTTGTGGTTTGCTTTAGTGGCTGAACTGCCCTTCAGTAGTTTTCCAGCTGCAGTTGACGTTCAGCCTGTCAAGTGGGCACAGATGGTCTGCTGGGACGTTAACGCACCAGAGCAACTGAAGCCGCCTTAAACAAAGACAGAAAGACGATGCCTTCAGCTCTGATGTCGGCTGCAGTCTGAATGAGACTCCGGTCTTAATGTCGTGTGTACGGGTTGTTATTGGGATCTAACGTGGAACAACACAGACGTGCAGCAGAGCTGACACTGCACTTTGTCTTTCATTAGGTGATAAAGTAGCGACGCTGTGTTGTATGTTGAGTTTCAACAGTTTTAAAGTGGAGAAACTCAGCGTTATTGACGGACATTTCTTAGACCTTCCATCACAATCGTCATAACTTTCTGTATGCACTTGATACAGTGTGTGTGTGTGTGTGTGTGTGTGTGTGTGTGTGTGTGTGTGTGTGGCAGTTGAGAGGATTACTGTATGCTGCAGAAGCAGGTTAACAAAGAGAAAGACAATCACTCCAGTCAAGCACTAAACATTATATTGTTTTTAATAACAGTAGCGTGGAGTTTAATCCTCTCTGAGTCATTTAATACAAGATGTCTGCAGGGCACAATTACACACTGCAGGGAGAATACATAAGAAGGAAGCCGACCTTCCACAGACACGGCGCGTCTCTTATTGAACCACGACCGCCTCACACTCAGCAGCGCTTCCTTCTCCTGTGGATAGAAGACGGAAACCATCAAATATTTACAGCCTCTCTGTCACCGTGACACCAGCAGTGTCAGCGCTGCCAGGAGCTCAGGGATCTGTTGTTGTTGTGTATCATCGGTTACACACTAGTGAAGACTAAACGCTAAAGTGGAGCTCGAATGAAGTCTGTTTGCTGATTCATGCACATTATTATATTCTATTAATACACTTCACTGGTAATCGAGTGTCCAAACAACGCTTCTTTGTTTCCTGTTTGCTCTGCACACACACACACACACACACACACACACACACACACACACACACACACACACACACACACACACTGTCTGGATTACGACAGGGAACCTCCGATCACCGGCCAATTTTAACTTTTGAGCTGCGTTCAGATTAGTGACTTGCAGCCGGCGGCAGCTTGTTGCTCTGGAGGACGGCGAGCGCTCGTGACTGACATTATGTGATGAGGTTACATGTTGCTGCTCAGACTCTGCAAGTGCTTTCAAGTGCAAGTGTGTGTGTTTGTCCCCCAAACCCCCCACTACTGTTATAACACTATATATATTTAGTGCAGCCTAATCTTTATCTGCAGCGGTTTAGAGATTTAAACAGAATGAATTGACGTGTGAACCTGACGAATTAAGCTTTGAAACATTTGCTACAGAATCACTAATATCTGTGCAGCCCGTCCTCAAGATGCCCACTGAGGACCCTCTGGGACAAACACGCCTCGTTAATGTCCCTGAGACTTACTCAGTGCAGATACTGAGCAGCGGGTGGCCTGCTGGGACGGGTCGGCTCTCTGGAAGACGATGCTGGACTGAGCTCGTCTTAATGCTCTTGTGTTTCCTGTGACAGGTTTCGACAGAGGGAAGGAGGACCTCCTGCCTCTGCCTCTGAAAGAAGACTCACATTCCATATCCAAGAGCAAAGTAAGGAAATCTGCTTTGCTGTGTGTTGTAGTTCAGAGAATCATATACACGTCACACATCAGCTCGACGTGTGGAGGAGGCCCGTCTATCTGTCCACATCAGATCTGTCTCTGAGTCTTCACACACACACACATCTGTTTGTGAAGTATGAAGACATGTGACGGCTTCATTTCAGAGATTCAAAAGCTCTTTATTAGTAAGGCCAGATATTCAAATAATCTTTATATTCTCAAGAACATCTTATTGAAGCTGTGGGAAGCAGACTTGAGCCGTGGCCATGTCTCCATCGCTCTCCACTAAAGGAAACCGAGTATCTGTTTGTATCCTCGGTGTTTGTTCTCGTGTTCCTTCGGTGTGAACCTGCCTGTGGCTGTTTAAGGCTTTAATTCGCTCAGCTTTAGGATTCCCTCACACCCCCGTGTGTCTTTCCACTTAAAGTCGTTTCAATCAGCTGGCTGAGACACATCTTCTTTAGATGTTGCAGCTAATGTTAGAAGTATAATGATTGTTGGGTCGGCTGCTCACATTGTGAAGCTTCGGTTCTAATTATTGTTTGAGTAGCTCAACAAATGATGGATGTACATTTAATATTAAAAGATATTAAGTTGACAGATAATATAATCATGTGTCACTTGTTAACCCTTATGTCTCCCCCTGTGTGTTCAGTCTGAAACGAAGCTGTACAATGGCTCAGACAAGGATGTGTCGGCATCCGGAGGAAAGCTCACCAAGAAGGAGTCCCTCAAGGTAAGAGACGCAGTCGGTTCTGAGAAGTTCTCCTGCTGTAAATTCTCTTCTTCCTGCATCCAGTGCTGATATTTGACAGGACAGTGACAGAAAGAACTTCAAACTTCTGCGTCTTGTATTTCTCTGGGTAGCTAAGGGGAGCCGTGCTCTTGTGTAAGAAATGTTATTAAATCTATGCTTGTATTGCAAACTGCAGAAATGGCCCATAATGGATGTGCAGAGGATTATTTGTAGAGCAAAGTAGAGAAATACATTAGAAGTAAACACAATAACATATTTAGTCTGAAGAAATGCAGCGGAGATCAGCTGTGCAGGAGGTTATGGTCGGGGGGACAGTGGCTTGCTCAGTGCATCCTGGTACAGATGGAGCCTCCTACAGCACACGCTGAGGAATTTATTGCTTTAATTGAATAAATGAACAATCAAAACTGATTAAAGTGCTAAAAGTCCTCGCTGCATATTCAGCAGGAACACCGAGGAGTCTCGTTCCAGTCTTGTTATTTGATGCCAAATGTGATTCAGTGAGAAACGAGTGTGGAATATTAATATTCACAGTTCTGTTCATCTGTCTGCTGACTGTAGGTGCAGAAGAAGAACTACAGGGAAGAGAAGAAGAGGGCGACGAAGGAGCTGCTCAGCACCATCACCGACCCCTCCGTCATAGTCATGGCCGACTGGCTCAAGGTGGGAACGTCTTCCAGCCGCTGTCAAACGTCCTCGTGAAGCAGAAGGTCCTTTAGTGTCTGATGTTTATCTGTATTGATCCAGATCCGTGGGACTCTGAAGAGCTGGACCAAGCTGTGGTGTGTTCTGAAACCAGGCGTCCTGCTCATCTACAAAACACACAAGAACGGGCAGTGGGTTGGAACGGTGCTGCTGAACGCCTGCGAGCTCATCGAGAGGCCGTCTAAGAAGGACGGCTTCTGCTTCAAGCTCTTTCACCCGCTGGAGCAGTCCATCTGGGCTGTCAAGGTCACTATATTCATCACCATCTGTACTGTGGAGCATTTAACAGCCTTACAGGCAGAAGAACTGCAAACATCTCAAGGAGTAGAGAAAAGCATATATATGTGTGTTGAGTGATAAATGCCCAGTCTGAGTATTAAAGGGAACATTAAGCAGAACGTTCTCCACTGAAGAAATTAACTTTGGTTCAAACGTTGCAACAGTTTGAAACTGTTTTCATGTCTGAAGGTGAGAATACAGCTACTGTGAGCAGCTGGTTAGCTTAGCATCACCATTCTTTCATCCGCACATAAACCTAAAGTGTTAAAATGAACATGTAGAGTTTTATTGGAGTAATGAGCCACAAACCACAAGGTTTTCTCTTGGTTTGCTACATTCGGACAGAACAGTCTAGCTGGGTCCAGACTTTATGCTAAGCTAACTAGCTGCTGGCTGTAGCTTCATATTTACCACACAGACACTCAGCAAATACGCCTTCAATATGTTGAACTACTGCTTTAAACCTGCGATGTATTATCTAATGTATCTTTACTTTGAAATAGAAACAAGTGTCTGACCTCATAGTCCTGTATTCATATAATTAATAAGATGTTGATCAGCGGAGAAAGATGGAAACGCCAAAAGTCTGTCATTCAGAATTGTTTGTCTCCAAAACAAAATGAACACAAACAGATAATCAGAGGGAAATGTCTTCTAGTTAAACATACGGGATGTTAGCTGTATAATTAAGAGCCCATCTTTGTTTAATTTATGGTAAACACAGAGAATTATACTTCTAGCCTGCAATTTTCATATTTGGCGGTGAACATTTCCCTTTTGTCTTCCGCTCTGTTCAGTCCACTTGGTAGTTTGTGCGATGAAAAGATTTGAATCATTGTCGATCTGTGCTTTAGATTACAGCTCCTGCTTCCCCCCATCGTCCTCTTTACTTTATAAACACTTCAGGCTCTCAGTCCCCTCTCCTAGATAATTTGCCTAATGACTAACTGGGGAGTCTAGAGTTCCTCTGTTTGCACACATAAATGGTGAGCAGCTGAACACACAAACACAAACCCTGCAGGAAGTAATCACAAAACCCCTCAAAGGAAAAGAGACAAAGATCAAGATGAGTAATGGAGCAATCAAGACGCTGATATTCGTCCTCTCTGTGTTGTCCTCAGGGTCCTAAAGGAGAAGCAGTCGGCTCCATCACGCAGCCATTACCCAGCAGCCACCTCATCTTCCGTGCTGCCTCTGAATCTGATGGTAAGAGACGAGCTGTCAATCACACTTCAGCTATTTGTCTTGTTAGTAGCATTGAATACAAATCCATAAATTACCATCACATTAGTATCAGCTACATGAAGCTGTATCAGTTTTGGTTCAAACTACTTTTACTGGCAGGATTACCTTGTGTGTGTGTGGAAGTGAAACTAACCCTAATCCTTGTTATCTAATCGTCATTATCTTAATATAAGCATGTCTGCACAAACTGACCTATTTTAAAACCGCTTTATTAAACTGTTGTTAGTGGAAACGTCACATATGAACTAGCAGGTTTCAGCACCAAACCTCCGTCAGGCCTCGCTCTGTCTCTGTCCGTGGTGCTGAAACCTCCGTCAGGCCTCGCCCTGTCTGCGTCTCTGTCCGTGGTGCTGAAACCTCCTGTCAGGCCTCACCCTGTCTGCGTCTCTGTCGTGGTGCTGAAACCTCCGTCAGGCCTCGCCCTGTCTGCGTCTCTGTCCGTGGTGCTGAAACCTCTGTCAGGCCTTGCCCTGTCTGCGTCTCTGTCCGTGGTGCTGAAACCTCTGTCAGGCCTCACCCTGTCTGCGTCTCTGTCCGTGGTGCTGAAACCTCCGTCAGGCCTTCGCCCTGTCTGCGTCTCTGTCCGTGGTGCTGAAACCTCCGTCAGGCCTCGCCCTGTCTGCGTCTCTGTCCGTGGTGCTGAAACCTCTGTCAGGCCTTGCCCTGTCTGCGTCTCTGTCCGTGGTGCTGAAACCTCCGTCAGGCCTCACCCTGTCTGCGTCTCTGTCCGTGGTGCTGAAACAGTCAAACTGTTCAAGATGACTTGTTGTTTTAATGCACAATATTCACTTCCCTCCTTTTTTATTAAAGTTTTTAAATGTAGGTTGTATGCACTATATATAAAGGTTTTCATCCAACAAGTTACATTTTTGAGAAAAATTCATTGTAATTATGATATAGGTTGCTTTTAATGATGTAAATATCAAAGTGGGAAGGATTTTTAAATGTCTGGAGTCAATCCTGGAATGGAACCAGGGGGATTGTGGGTAAAAAGAGCCAAACCTACTTTTTGCTCAGTATTTAAAGGAGGCTGAATATGTGTTGCACGTCACTGTCGGTGGGTTTTCCTGATGAGATGATGTGTCCCAGGTCGATGCTGGATGGACGCCTTAGAGCTGGCCCTGAAGTGCTCCAGCCTGCTGAAGAGGACCATGATCCGCGAGGGGAAGGAGGACATGAGCACAGTCGCCACAGGCGGAGAACACTCCATTAACTTCTACAGCCTGCTCAGAGCCCACAACATCCACGGTTTCCAGTGAGTAGGAAATGAAACCAAAGCTACAACTATATATTTCCCCTAAAACATTAAACTTCCCGCCCTTTTTCAAATGTCACATTATTTGTTGTAAACATCTCTTCCCCCCTCCCAATCCGCCCGTCCTTCAGGTTCAACGACAGCGACCACTTGAAGGACCCAGACCTGTACTCGGACAAGTCGGACAGGGAGGGAGAGCAGGACCACGAGGAGTCAGACCCCGAAGGCCTGGAGAAGAGCGAGGAGAGCGACAGCGACACGTCGGAGCGCCAAGATGACTCGTACATCGACCTAGACCCCAACGAACATCTGCGGGAAACACCGTACTTAGAGCAGTCGCATGAGGAGCTGGGAGAGGTAGGAGGGGAAGAGCTGCAGGAGGAGTTAATATAAAATAATGCACCTTTGTATTCTTGTGAGCAGCTTCTGATTCATAGATAAATACAGTTGTAGATGGATGATAAATAGTCGACTCAGTTATAAGCAACATAAACAGAATAGAATATCTTCTTTGATTCTGATAAGTGTGAACATACAGTTGAATTCAAACTAAAATAAAGTTACAGAGATGTTTGTGGAAGCTGTGAAGAGATCAGAATCAGAGCACGTCTTTATTCTGTACAGACATTTAATTAAGAAACGTAGATCGAGCAGCATATTCTCAGAGGATGTTCAACACCCATCTTCAGCTTTAATCAAAACTTCAGTTTCATGTGTAATGAGGAGAAATGAGCACGTTCCTCTGGACAGCTTTGATGTGTGTGTTGGTGTCTGTTACACAGCTCACTAATTAAATGTTTGTACTTAGAAGATAATTACAACTTCATGTGCAGAGTCGTGCAACAGTGTGAATGCTTCTGAGCACTTTGAGACGTTATTGCAGGCTACATGTAGGAAACCTCTATAATCCTGTGTGTGTGTGTGTCTGTGTGTGTGTCCAGGCTGGTGAAGCTGCCCAGACTGAGACGGTATCAGAGGAGAATAAATCTCTGATCTGGACTCTGCTGAAGCAGGTGCGGCCGGGCATGGATCTGTCCAAGGTGGTGCTGCCCACCTTCATCCTGGAGCCGAGGTCCTTTCTGGACAAGCTGTCTGACTACTATTACCACGCAGACTTCCTGTCAGAGTAAGTCTGCACGTTTCACTTTACATAGTCCTTTAACAGACTTCAAAGCTTCCTTTAAAGACTTAACTGCTGGAGGAAAGTGCAGCCACAGTTTGCACTTTGTTGCTGAATACCTTATTAAATACATATTTATCAGCTGATTGTTTATCATGTGGTCTTTTCTCTTATCCATATGTTGTTGACTGTGTTTAATTCCAGGGCTGCAATCGAGGAGAACGCTTACAACCGGATGAAGAAGGTGGTGAAGTGGTACATCTCGGGATTTTACAAGAAGCCAAAGGGCTTGAAGAAGCCTTATAACCCCATCATTGGAGAGACGTACCGCTGCATGTGGCTCCACCAGCAGACCAACAGCAAGACCTTCTACATCGCAGAACAGGTAACAGCAGCTTCACAGCTCATACGTTCCCTTGTAAATCTTCCTTAGTTGCATTCAAGCTGCTGAATGACGTGTTTTTCTTCAGGTGTCTCATCATCCTCCCGTGTCTGCCTTCTACGTCAGCAACAGGAAGGACGGATTCTGCCTCAGCGGCAGCATCCTGGCCAAGTCCAAGTTCTATGGTACACGCACACATCCTACAGAATTTATATTGTGATATCAAACAATACATGTTTTTGTTCAACATCATCCGTTCTGTAATATTTCCAGACAACTAAATTTTACTTTTCAGTGTGTGTCTCCTGTTCCTCGCTCACTCACTCAAACAATATATTATTCAGCTGCTTAATTATTTATTTGCTGTCCACTGACTGCTTCTGTTTACCTTTTAGGAAACTCCCTGTCGGCCATATTGGACGGGGAGGCTCGGCTCAACTTCCTCAACCGAGGGGAGGACTATGTGATGAACATGCCCTACGCTCACTGCAAAGGTCCGAGTGCTTCCTGCTCTCTGTGCTTTAATGTAGCTGTAAAAACAAACGTTCATGACACTCATGCAGAATCTGTGTTCCCGTCCGGCAGGCATCCTGTACGGCACCATGACGCTGGAGCTGGGCGGGCAGATCACCATCGCGTGTGAGAAAACAGGCTACAGCGCTCAGCTGGAGTTCAAACTGAAGGTACGGCTGTTAAACACAAGTATTTAATCAGTCCTTCGTTGATAGTCGGACCTTTTAGGGCTGCAAGTAACAATTATTGTCATCATCAAGTTTAATCACCAGTTAGAGTCCAGAGTGACGTCTGTAAATGTTCCCAAAGATATTCACTGTAATATGATATTAAACAGAAAAGCTGGAAATATCCATATTTGAGGCTGAAACAGATTTAAAGACATTTAAACGATGAATCGATTTTCAGAATGTCATCAACTCATCATTGTAGTTGAGTGCACCTCTATATAACACAAACAGCTTCTCACATGACCTTTCTGAATCTCTGACCCCCCCCCCCCCCCATCACCTCCACCTCCACCACGCCCCCCCCCCCCCCCCCTGAAAAACATCCCATTCTCCATTCAAACCATCAACATTGTGCCATCATGACGTAGCGACAGGTACAAAAGCAAACAGGGAATCAATACATTTAAAAAGAAATGCAGAATTATAATCTGCTGGATGAACGTTCAGTCCAACAACTTTATTTGATTGGAAGTTGATGAAGTTAAAATCTGCAGCTTCAGACTCTTGTTTTGTTTTCATTGACGACAGACACACACACATTTATTCTCCGTAGTAACTGCAGCAAGTAACCTGTGTGTGTGCGTGTATCCCCCCCCCCCCCCCCCCCGTCCTCCCACTTCCTCCACCTTGTTTTGTTTTTCCTCTTGCTGTCCTCTCTCTGCTCTTTTCTTTACTTTCCTTTATCTCCACCTTTTCCTCCTTTTTATTTGCTTTCATTTTCTCTTCTCACCTCTCTCTACCTCCCTCCTTGCTCCTTCCCCCCCCCCCCCCCCCCCCCCCCTTCTTTCCTCCAGCCATTCCTGGGCAGCAGTGACAGTGTCAATCAGGTCTGTGGAAAGATCAAGCTGGGGAAGGAGGTGTTGGCTACGCTAGAAGGACACTGGGTAAGTTGTATAATGAACATAGAGACATGCAGGGTTCAGCTCCTGCCTCAGACCTGTGGCACAAGATGTTATATTTTGTATTGTGTACACTGTGCTTTCCACTTTTCTGATTTGCAATCTTCTCTTTTAAATGAATATTATTCGTTTTTTGTAAACGTAGTAACTTAATGCTGTTCAGCTTCTCGTGGGCTGGTTCCCACCAGGATGTACAGAGAGCAGCGTCACAGGGCTGTAGTTTGCATCTTGTCTTTAGGAAAGTAATCAGAGCTTTTTGACTTTCCCCTCAAAGGACAGTGAAATCTTCATCAACGATAAGAAGACGGGGACGGTGGAAACCTTCTGGAACCCGACGACGGAGCTGAGGCAGAGTCGACTGACGCGCTGCACCGTCCCTCCAGAGGAGCAGGGAGAGTCTGAGTCAGAAAGGTGCAGCTCGACTTCCTCATGATGGTGTAATGTTCAGCTTTACAGTCACCTGTAGACTCTCAATATTACAGGGTTCTCTTTTAAAGATGAAAGTCGAGCTTTTAACCTCGTCAGCGACATGTATTTTATACGCTACAGGATGATTTCAGACATCAGACAAACAACATATTCACTACAGCACAGTTGTTACTCCCCTCCAGCATCTCTTCTGACAAACTTTGTTCCCGCCTAACCTTCAGGCTGTGGCAGCACGTGACCCGCGCCGTCAACAACAAGGACCAAACCGAAGCCACCAATGAGAAGTTCATCCTGGAGGAAGCTCAGCGGAAGTCTGCCCGCGAACGGAAAGCCAAATGTGAGGAGTGGAACCCCGCGCTGTTCGAGCAGGACCCCGTCACCGGAGAGTGGCATTACAGATATGCCGAGTGAGTGACTCCCTGTGAAGCTTGAGTTCAGGACAGAGAGATAAACAAAGATCTACTGACAGAGTTTAGGGCTGAGCAGGATCAATGTGGAGGCCAACTGTGCTCCATACTCTCTTTAATGATTGTATTTGTTTTACTCCCCATGCCCCTCCCATGTGTGTGTCTCACTGATTGTCCCCGCCCCCCAGCACGAGGCCATGGGATCCGCTCAACGACTTGATCCAGTTTGAGAAAGACGGCTGTATCCAGACCAAGGTCCGACACCGCACCCCTATGGTACGTTCTGGCAGTCTTATTAGTCTGAGTAACCAGGGGCCGCGGAGGGACAATTGCAAGTGCCAGGTAGGTCGTCCCGATCGAAAACCGCCATTTAAAAAAAGAAAAAAAAAAAAAAGCAGCTCGCCGCCTCAGCCACCTTCCACGCAGCACCCGCTGCACCGTCTCCATTGTCGCTTCTTCTCTTTGTGCCGTTGTCGCCTCTGCTCCTTTTTTTTTTTTTTGTTTTTTTTTGTCTTTTCCGTTTTCTTTGTCTCTGTTTTTGCTCTTCACTCCCTGCACCTGCTGTTCTCTGTGTATGGGAGGGAAGTTACGTTAAGTGCACGCTGGAGTCAGCTGATCTCCTTCCTTTTCAGCTTTTATGATGACGGAACTATTGTCTTCCTGCAGGCAGACATGTTGTCAGTCTGCAGAGAGTATAATAACAGTGTCTTCAGGTTGAAATGGTATTTCTTCAGGTATGTTGTAAAACCTGTGACATCAGTAGGAAGTGAGCAACAGCACTTTGTGAAGTTTTCTCCCATACAAAGTGTAAAAGAGAGAACGTCCATGACATCCACAGACCAGCCTCCTCCATCAGCGCCTGGTCTCTGCAGGGCGCCTCCTCACCCTCCACCTGTCCTCGTCTGCCTTTGTTTCTATGTGTGTCTGTGTGTGTGTCTGTGTGTGTCTGTGTGTGTGTGTGAGGTTAAAATAATTAAAGAAATAACCAGACAGGAGAATAGTGTCTGTGTTCTGGTTACAGACTCTCTCCTCCTCCTTCACTCAACTCTTGTCACAACAAACAACGTTAAAGAAACATTCCCTGATAGCATTATTATTATTATTATTATTATTATTATTATTATTATTGTTGTTGTTTTTAAATGTTCTGCCAACCTTCAGCCATGACATTAAAGCATGAAGCAGAAGAAGAAGAGTTTGATCCTGTTGAGCTGAATGGTTTTAATGTTCCAGCTCTTTGGTGCATTTAGACGTTGTGTGTCATTGTTGAGTGATTCTAATGGATGTGCTGATGTACCAGCATGCCTTGCACCATCATTGTCGCGCCAACGCCGACGAGCATGTTTGTGTGGGATTCTGTGGGGGGGACTCGTGCATCAGAACACCATTTTGTTGTTGTATTGACATGAATGTAAACAATTCTGTTGACGCTCTTCTGTCTGTGTACTGCGGACACGACGACATGTCTGTGCTCTTAATATGTTGTGTGTGTGTGTGTGTGTGTGTGTGTGTGGCCCGTTTGTTTGACCTGTTTCTGTGTGTGTGTGCTTATGTGTGTATCTGTGCACGTGTGTGTAGGTGACTGTGCCAAAGAGGAAACACAAGAGCGACAAGCCCAAGAGCCCCGAGAGTGGCTGCTCCTCACCCGAACCCGACCACCAGGACTCGTCTGGCAGCGAGCGTGAGTCTCACACACACACACACACACTCACGCACAGAGTAACACAAGTTAAACCTTTGGTTGCCTTTAAGTCGCTATGTGTTAGTGTGAACACGGTTCTAACTATATGTTGGGTTAGAGTTCGACTCGTGGTGGATGCTGGACTGACTGCTCAGGCTAGTCAACAGCACACTCTGCTGGTGTTCGATGTTTCTGCTGAGGGGACCGTGGAGGAACTTTCATTTTAATTGAGTCCATGTGAACATACTCAACGTTAGAACTTTACAGGTGTCTGCGTTACAGTTAGTCCCAAACAAGCTTTAGAGGGTTTTAAAAACTCTTACATTTCTAAGGGTCCTGGATGTTTTATATTTATGTATTTAGTACGAACATAATGAACTACAAGTGTTTTCAATCATCAAACCTTTGTTGCTAACGAGAAGGAGTCCCGACAAAGGTCAACGACTTTAAATGTCAACTGTAGCAAAACCTGTAATTCATCATTTATCACTCAAACTTTGTTCCAGATTAATTTAGAAATGATTGTTATAAACGGCTGAGAAGCACTGAAGTGTAATTACATCCTACGTGGTATTAAAATGTCTCTCATTGGATCTGAACTCTGCAGAAACGATGTGTCACACTTTGTTTCAGGACATAAAAGCAAACATAACAGTCGGCTGAGGAAAAAAGGGGCCGACCTCAGCGAACTTCAAAGTGCCATTGAGTCTATCAAGCAGACGCAGGAAGACATCAACAGGTGAGAACTGCACCACGAGCGTCATGTGATGCCCGTCTTCTGAGCACCTTCACGTAACTGCTGTGTGTCTGCAGGAACATCAGCGTGCTGCGGGGCCGCACGGCCGGCCGGGTGGAGAGCGGCTCCTTCCTCCAACAGCGCGACTACGTCATCATTGTTTTCCTCATCCTCCTTCAGGTCCTCATCAACTACGTCTTCAAGTAGCAGAGAGACACACACACAGTGTGGGACGCAGAGACGTGAACTTTGACAACTCTCTTCTTCTCTGTCTTTATTACGTCCGACTACACACGTACAGGAAAGTGGAGACTTCCACACGGAAAGAGACTTTTTTAAAACCTGTTTATTTTTAGCCAGTTCATTCCAAAACTCTGCAGAGATCCACAGATTTCAAGAAGAAGAGGAGGAGGAGGAGGAGGAGGAGGAGGAGGAAGAGGGAGGAGAGGTGTTGGTGCGCTGAAGTCTCTACTGCCACTCTGGAGCTCGTTGATGCCTTGATGTTGGAGGCAAAGGCAGCGGCCATTTTTTTTTAGCTGTTATTTGTTTAGTTTTCCAGATGGAGTGAAACTATTGTGTGATTTACATTTCACCTCAAACAACAGGGAACCTTCGAACATGGAGACAGATTAGAAAGAACACCTTTGATTTTAATGTTTTTTTTAATGTTTTCTTGGTGTGTCCTGTGTGAACATGCGTCTGCTCAGTGGCAGTGAGAGGGACAGAAAAACAAAGTGGTCCAAATCTATGTGACTTTTATTTTTTTATTCTTAGATACTTTGATATCGCCGGGGTGAAGATAAATAACACGAGATATTGTCAAAAGGAACAGAAGCTATCATTTCTGCTATAAAATAAAACTTCACCTTTTGCATACAAAGTCGATGTTGAAAGTCTGCGTCGTTGTATCCTGTAGGTAGCATGTACAGGCGGCGTGGTTACCACATATTGTACAGTATTTTG